>NW_028321097.1:0-59833 GCF_062004578.1 Staurois parvus
AGGGGCCTGGCAGCAGCTATGTGAGGCCCGTAATCTGCCTGCACCCTATGTCAAAAAATTTAACACACCAGCAGTGTGAAGAGACCTGAAAGTGGCACATGGCAGCAGAGTGTGGCGATGGAGACAGCAGCAATGGGAGGCCGTACAGGGACCATGACAGACTCTGGACTTGGCAGCAGCATGAGGAGGCGGTATATAGGGGCCCATGGCAGATTAGGGGCCTGGCAGCAGCTATGTGAGGCCCGTAATCTGCCTGCACCCTATGTCAAAAAATTTAACACACCAGCAGTGTGAAGAGACCTGAAAGTGGCACATGGCAGCAGAGTGTGGCGATGGAGACAGCAGCAATGGGAGGCCGTACAGGGACCCATGAGAGACTCTAGACTTGGCAGCAGCATGAGGAGGCGGTATATAGGGGCCCATGGCAGATTAGGGGCCTGGCAGCAGCTATGTGAGGCCCGTAATCTGCCTGCACCCTATGTCAAAAAATTTAACACACCAGCAGTGTGAAGAGACCTGAAAGTGGCACATGGCAGCAGAGTGTGGCGATGGAGACAGCAGCAATGGGAGGCCGTACAGGGACCATGACAGACTCTGGACTTGGCAGCAGCATGAGGAGGCGGTATATAGGGGCCCATGGCAGATTAGGGGCCTGGCAGCAGCTATGTGAGGCCCGTAATCTGCCTGCACCCTATGTCAAAAAATTTAACACACCAGCAGTGTGAAGAGACCTGAAAGTGGCACATGGCAGCAGAGTGTGGCGATGGAGACAGCAGCAATGGGAGGCCGTACAGGGACCCATGAGAGACTCTAGACTTGGCAGCAGCATGAGGAGGCGGTATATAGGGGCCCATGGCAGATTAGGGGCCTGGCAGCAGCTATGTGAGGCCCGTAATCTGCCTGCACCCTATGTCAAAAAATTTAACACACCAGCAGTGTGAAGAGACCTGAAAGTGGCACATGGCAGCAGAGTGTGGCGATGGAGACAGCAGCAATGGGAGGCCGTACAGGGACCCATGAGAGACTCTGGAACTGGCAGCAGCATGAGGAGGCGGTATATAGGGGCCCATGGCAGATTAGGGGCCTGGCAGCAGCTATAGGGGGCCCGTAATCTGCCAGCACCCTATGTCAAAAAATTCAACACACCAGCAGTGTGTGAGGAGACCTGAAAGTGGCACATGGCAGAGTGTGGCGATGGAGACAGCAGCAATGGGAGGCCGTACAGGGACCCATGAGAGACTCTGGACTTGGCAGCAGCATGAGGAGGCGGTATATAGGGGCCCATGGCAGATTAGGGGCCTGGCAGCAGCTATGGGAGGTCCGTAATCTGCCAGCACCCTATGTCACTCTCCTCGCCAGTACTTCTTCGCCTGGCTGCTGAAAAGGCTGATGTCTCCCCCCGTTTCTGACCGCCCTCTGTTAGCTCTTCCTCACTGTACAGTGGGGCTGAGCCCACAGCATGCGATACTTCGCTTGGTGAGGGAACAGCAAAGGACAGGGGCAGGTAGAGGACACGTGATTTCAGTGGGCTTGGTCCCGGGCCATGCCAACTAACGGTTGTGTCTGACGTACCCACCGACCGTTGGCTGTAGGTGTCAGAGGTGACCTGGGAAGAGGAAGACGACCGAGCCAACCAATCAATGACGGCAGGGTTGTCGGTGGAGACACGACCGCTGGATGACACCGGGAGCACTGGCCTCTGGCTGCGAATACTGCTGCCTCGACCCCTTCCTCTGCTGCCACGTCTGCTCGCTCCTAAAACATTGCCTCCTCTGCCACTCCTCTGCATGTTGTCTGACATACTATTTAATTCAACGATTAGGTGTCCCTGAGTAACAATTCTCTGGCACTCAGTAACAATTCTGTCTGTCCCTGAGTATGAATTCTGTGGCCCTGAGTAACAATTGTGTGTCTGTGCAAGTAACAATTCTGTGTCTGTGCAAGTAACAATTTTGTGTCTGTGAGAGTAACAATTCTCTGGCACTCAGTAACAATTCTGTCTGTCCCTGAGTAACAATTCTCTGGCACTCAGTAACAATTCTGTCTGTCCCTGAGTAACAATTCTGTCTGTCCCTGAGTATGAATTCTGTGGCCCTGAGTAAGAATTCTCTGGCACTCAGTAACAATTCTGTCTGTCCCTGAGTATGAATTCTGTGGCCCTGAGTAACAATTGTGTGTCTGTGCAAGTAACAATTCTGTGTCTGTGCAAGTAACAATTTTGTGTCTGTGAGAGTAACAATTCTCTGGCACTCAGTAACAATTCTGTCTGTCCCTGAGTAACAATTCTCTGGCACTCAGTAACAATTCTGTCTGTCCCTGAGTATGAATTCTGTGGCCCTGAGTAACAATTCTGTCTCTGTGCGAGTAACAATTCTGTGTCTGTGCAAGTAACAATTTTGTGTCTGTGAGAGTAACAATTCTCTGGCACTCAGTAACAATTCTGTCTGTCCCTGAGTAACAATTCTCTGGCACTCAGTAACAATTCTGTCTGTCCCTGAGTAACAATTCTCTGGCACTCAGTAACAATTCTGTCTGTCCCTGAGTAACAATTCTCTGGCACTCAGTAACAATTGTGTGTCTGTGCAAGTAACAATTCTGTGTCTGTGCAAGTAACAATTTTGTGTCTGTGAGAGTAACAATTCTCTGGCACTCAGTAACAATTCTGTCTGTCCCTGAGTAACAATTCTCTGGCACTCAGTAACAATTCTGTCTGTCCCTGAGTATGAATTCTGTGGCCCTGAGTAACAATTCTGTCTCTGTGCGAGTAACAATTCTGTGTCTGTGCAAGTAACAATTTTGTGTCTGTGAGAGTAACAATTCTCTGGCACTCAGTAACAATTCTGTCTGTCCCTGAGTAACAATTCTATGGCACTCAGTAACAATTCTGTCTTCCCTGAGTAACAATTCTCTGGCACTCAGTAACAATTCTGTCTGTCCCTGAGTATGAATTCTGTGGCCCTGAGTAACAATTCTGTCTCTGTGCGAGTAACAATTCTGTGTCTGTGCAAGTAACAATTTTGTGTCTGTGAGAGTAACAATTCTCTGGCACTCAGTAACAATTCTGTCTGTCCCTGAGTAACAATTCTCTGGCACTCAGTAACAATTCTGTCTGTCCCTGAGTATGAATTCTGTGGCCCTGAGTAACAATTGTGTGTCTGTGCAAGTAACAATTCTGTGTCTGTGCAAGTAACAATTTTGTGTCTGTGAGAGTAACAATTCTCTGGCACTCAGTAACAATTCTGTCTGTCCCTGAGTAACAATTCTCTGGCACTCAGTAACAATTCTGTCTGTCCCTGAGTATGAATTCTGTGGCCCTGAGTAACAATTCTGTCTCTGTGCGAGTAACAATTCTGTGTCTGTGCAAGTAACAATTTTGTGTCTGTGAGAGTAACAATTCTCTGGCACTCAGTAACAATTCTGTCTGTCCCTGAGTAACAATTCTCTGGCACTCAGTAACAATTCTGTCTGTCCCTGAGTAACAATTCTCTGGCACTCAGTAACAATTCTGTCTGTCCCTGAGTATGAATTCTGTGGCCCTGAGTAACAATTGTGTGTCTGTGCAAGTAACAATTCTGTGTCTGTGCAAGTAACAATTTTGTGTCTGTGAGAGTAACAATTCTCTGGCACTCAGTAACAATTCTGTCTGTCCCTGAGTAACAATTCTCTGGCACTCAGTAACAATTCTGTCTGTCCCTGAGTATGAATTCTGTGGCCCTGAGTAACAATTCTGTCTCTGTGCGAGTAACAATTCTGTGTCTGTGCAAGTAACAATTTTGTGTCTGTGAGAGTAACAATTCTCTGGCACTCAGTAACAATTCTGTCTGTCCCTGAGTAACAATTCTCTGGCACTCAGTAACAATTCTGTCTGTCCCTGAGTAACAATTCTCTGGCACTCAGTAACAATTCTGTCTGTCCCTGAGTAACAATTCTCTGGCACTCAGTAACAATTGTGTGTCTGTGCAAGTAACAATTCTGTGTCTGTGCAAGTAACAATTTTGTGTCTGTGAGAGTAACAATTCTCTGGCACTCAGTAACAATTCTGTCTGTCCCTGAGTAACAATTCTCTGGCACTCAGTAACAATTCTGTCTGTCCCTGAGTATGAATTCTGTGGCCCTGAGTAACAATTCTGTCTCTGTGCGAGTAACAATTCTGTGTCTGTGCAAGTAACAATTTTGTGTCTGTGAGAGTAACAATTCTCTGGCACTCAGTAACAATTCTGTCTGTCCCTGAGTAACAATTCTATGGCACTCAGTAACAATTCTGTCTTCCCTGAGTAACAATTCTCTGGCACTCAGTAACAATTCTGTCTGTCCCTGAGTATGAATTCTGTGGCCCTGAGTAACAATTCTGTCTCTGTGCGAGTAACAATTCTGTGTCTGTGCAAGTAACAATTTTGTGTCTGTGAGAGTAACAATTCTCTGGCACTCAGTAACAATTCTGTCTGTCCCTGAGTAACAATTCTCTGGCACTCAGTAACAATTCTGTCTGTCCCTGAGTATGAATTCTGTGGCCCTGAGTAACAATTGTGTGTCTGTGCAAGTAACAATTCTGTGTCTGTGCAAGTAACAATTTTGTGTCTGTGAGAGTAACAATTCTCTGGCACTCAGTAACAATTCTGTCTGTCCCTGAGTAACAATTCTCTGGCACTCAGTAACAATTCTGTCTGTCCCTGAGTAACAATTCTGTCTGTCCCTGAGTATGAATTCTGTGGCCCTGAGTAAGAATTCTCTGGCACTCAGTAACAATTCTGTCTGTCCCTGAGTATGAATTCTGTGGCCCTGAGTAACAATTGTGTGTCTGTGCAAGTAACAATTCTGTGTCTGTGCAAGTAACAATTTTGTGTCTGTGAGAGTAACAATTCTCTGGCACTCAGTAACAATTCTGTCTGTCCCTGAGTAACAATTCTCTGGCACTCAGTAACAATTCTGTCTGTCCCTGAGTAACAATTCTCTGGCACTCAGTAACAATTCTGTCTGTCCCTGAGTAACAATTCTGTCTGTCCCTGAGAATGAATTCTGTGGCCCTGAGTAAGAATTCTCTGGCACTCAGTAACAATTCTGTCTGTCCCTGAGTAACAATTCTCTGGCACTCAGTAACAATTCTGTCTGTCCCTGAGTAAAAATTCTGTGGCCCTAATAACGTTTCTGTGGCCCTAAGTAACAATTCTCTGGCACTGAGTAACAATTCTGTCTGTCCCTGAGTATGAATTCTGTGGCCCTAACTAGCGTTTCTTTGTCCCTAAATAACGATTCTGTGGCCCTCATTAACAAGTCTGTGTCCCTGAGTAATGGTTCTCTGTCCCTAAGTAACTTCTCTCTGTCCCCAATTCTCGTTTCTGTGGCCCTAACTCTGTCCCTGTCCCTAGTACAGAGCGGTCTGCCTCTGTTCAATGACTGCAGGCAAATGAAGATTTCCAAAATGGCCGCTATATATACCTCGACCATTACACAGTGCTGGCTGGCTGGCTGCTGATTGGCTGATGCGATCACATGTCGTTGAGGAATGCATTATGGGGCAGCGCGCCTTGTCTGCGCGCCTTCCCCGACATCCCCGCTCCGTCGCCGCACATGTCAGCCGCCATTTTCGGAAAAATTTCGATTCGCGCGTCCGAATTAGGCTGTTTTTCGGATTCGGCACGAATCGAAATTTTTCCGAAATTCGACTCGAATTCCACTTCGGATACTTCGATTCGCTCATCTCTAATAATTACCAAAAGAATGCCTTGTTTATACGCTTTACTTTGTCATCTTGGGTAAAGACAGTGTTATTGCAGAATCATTAGACCCATAACAGAAAGCTAAAAAATGTTTCTGGCAGTGTACCGGTGTGAGGGCTAAAGTGGTTAAATAAAAGAGAGAAGACTCAATTTAAATGCTTTAACACAAGTATATGAATCTTCAATTTAGTCATAATGTCTCTTTTCTAAATAAAGATCCTCATCCTTGTGTGATGGCTTTGTGAATTGAGCCTGAATCTCCTGCAACCGACAACCCTATTTATCTAGGGAAAGCCTGATCACTTTTACCACTAGTTCTATTGCTACTGTGAACAGGAAGTTAGATGTAGAGTAGTTCAATCCATGTTTATATTGGAGAATAGTTATCAGGCATTAATAATAATAATAATAATAATAATAATAATAGTTGCTCTGTCTGGTATAAAACCTGTTTCTTCACTCTTAACAATGGCTTTTATGACTGCATTCACTTTAGTTGCCAAAATGTTTGCCAAGCATTTAATCCCCATGAATGGAATTTGCCTATATGATTCACATAGAAATGGGTCTTTGCCAGATTTTGGGATGAGGACTATCCAAATGTATTACATAGACAGATTTATGATTTATTCCTTTTTCTTTTACATAAATTAAGTTTGTTAGAAGTTTTTGAGCTTAGAAATGTTAATCTAGACATGGTGTTTTATGCTTGCCAAAACTTGATTTGCTAGACTTCAATTATTTCAAATTAAAGGTGCATTCAATTTTCACCTTTGGTTAGGTGATTGGCTAGGTAATTTATGAACTAAGCCATTCAATATTTGGCTCTTGATTACTAGTGATCCAAGAAGAAATCTACAAATGATCTCCTAATACAAACAGAGAAGTAATGCATGCAGGAAATGTGAAAGTGAATGTTCACTTTGCAAAGTGCATGTTCACCCAGCTTAATGAATATGATAACCCTATGTTTACTTTTGTAGGGTAGGGGCCCATAATTGCCTAGTATAATTTCCATATTGGCCACTAGATGTGGTTTTAGGTAGGGTCAGGAACCCTTACAGTGAAAGAGAGCAGTATAGTTACCAAAGTAGCCACTAGAGTTCCCCAGCATTGTGAGTGGGATGTACCATAGTTAGCAAGGTAGTGCTAGTACTGCCCCTTCCCCTGCCAGTATAGTTCATGAGGACATGGGTAAGGGGACACTGTATATCAAGCCTGATGGGTGTCCACCTGCGTTGCTGGTTGTCATGGGAAGTGTTTTAAGGACTAGGCTGTGGCAATGATGTAATATTTGAGGCTCCAGCTTCTGGGAGCTTCCACACAGGGGCAAAGCAGGTATGGAGAGGCACAGGGCATACGAGGCTACCAGCATCCCCTTTGCATTAGATGCAGGACTCTGGAAACCCCCCCAAAAAAGTGTGGGCTCTTCGATTCTGCTGTCTGTTTGTTATTGCTGAATCTACTGTTTGCAACTGAAGTAATGTTGAGTCCCCATTGTGGTGACTGAATAATATAAATATGTAATTTAACTGGTTCAGTAAACAGTTACAAGGTTTTCTGTTGTTTGGGCTCTTCCTTCTCCTAACCCCTAGCCAGGAACCTCCTCTGAAAATAAACAGATCCCAGGTGAAACTGATTATGGGGTCCATTGCTGTAAGGCTTGAAGGAAGTATGGGATGGAATAATACTAGTGCTGGTTAGGCTAGGCCAGGGGCCTTCCAGGGGTGTGCATGAATTGGTGCCCAGAGAAAGATCCTTTGTCCAAAGTTCCCGGGGAGCCAAAAAGGACCTACCTATGGTGGACAGGAATGGGTTAAAGAGTGCGTCCCTACCATATGGTTAGTTGTATGTGGAGGACATGCAGCCCAGCACACTCAACATCATGCTCTGCATGATATTGTGAGATAATAAGTGATATAATCTTGCAGAATTACACGTGGGTTTGATTTTTTTTAGGAAGCCAGGAAACATTTCATTTTGGCATTACGACTAGAGATGAGCGAAGTATTCAAAAATTCGATTCGGCTGATTCGGCGAATTCGCGGAATAAATTTGATTCGAGTCGAATATATTCGCTGCGAATTTAACTTATAAAAAGGGTGTTTCTAGGCTTCAGAGAACCTTTATATTAGTGCAGAACACTGTACCTTTAATTTAAATGCCCTTGGAGTCTGCTGGGGAAGAGAAATAATACTGTCAGTCAGTATGACATGCAGATGAGTGCCGTCGATCTTAGAATCACCGCACACTTCACTCATTTGGGCAGTCACGGGGCCAAAACCAGAGTGTGGAGCCACAGTGTGGCGGTGGAGGCAGCAGCAATGGGAGGCCATACAGCACCCTATGACAAAATGGAACCCACCAGCAGTGTGAGGAGACCTGAAAGTGGCACATGGCAGAGTGTGGCGATGGAGACAGCAGCAATGGGAGGCCGTACAGGGACCCATGAGACACTCTGGACCTGGCAGCAGCATGAGGAGGCGGTATATAGGGGCCCATGGCAGATTACGGGCCTGGCAGCAGCAATGGGAGGCCCGTAATCTGCCAGCACCCTATGACAAAATGGAACTCACCAGCAGTGTGAGGAGACCTGAAAGTGGCACATGGCAGAGTGTGGCGATGGAGACAGCAGCAATGGGAGGCCGAACAGGGACCCATGAGACACTCTGGACCTGGCAGCAGCATGAGGAGGCGGTACGGGGGCCCATGGCAGATTACGGGCCTGGCAGCAGCAATGGAAGGCCCGTAATCTGCCAGCACCCTATGACAAAATGGAACTCACCAGCAGTGTGAGGAGACCTGAAAGTGGCACATGGCAGAGTGTGGCGATAGAGACAGCAGCAATGGGAGGCCGAACAGGGACCCATGAGACACTCTGGACCTGGCAGCAGCATGAGGAGGCAGTACAGGGGCCCATGACAGATTACGGGCCTGGCAGCAGCATGAGGAGTCGGTACGGGGGCTCATGGCAGATTACGGGCCTGGCAGCAGCAATGGGAGGCCCGTAATCTGCCAGCACCCTATGACAAAATGGAACCCACCAGCAGTGTGAGGAGACCTGAAAGTGGCACATGGCAGAGTGTGGCGATGGAGACAGCAGCAATGGGAGGCCGTACAGGGACCCATGAGACACTCTGGACCTGGCAGCAGCATGAGGAGGCGGTACGGGGGCCCATGGCAGATTGCGGGCCTGGCAGCAGCAATGGGAGGCCCGTAATCTGCCAGCACCCTATGACAAAATGGAACCCACCAGCAGTGTGAGGAGACCTGAAAGTGGCACATGGCAGAGTGTGGCGATGGAGACAGCAGCAATGGGAGGCCGTACAGGGACCCATGAGACACTCTGGACATGGCAGCAGCATGAGGAGGCGGTACGGGGGCCCATGGCAGATTGCGGGCCTGGCAGCAGCAATGGGAGGCCCGTAATCTGCCAGCACCCTATGACAAAATGGAACCCACCAGCAGTGTGAGGAGACCTGAAAGTGGCACATGGCAGAGTGTGGCGATGGAGACAGCAGCAATGGGAGGCCGTACAGGGACCCATGACACACTCTGGACCTGGCAGCAGCAAGAGGAGGCGGTACAGGGGCCCATGGCAGAGTGGCGAAGCGTAAGCAGCTTAAATTGAAGGCCATACAGAGGCCTATGTTAAAAATAATAACATGTTTGGGGCATGATTCATGGCGGATTTAGTCAGTTGTGTCAGGAACTGGTGGTTTGAAATCCAGACTAATCCACGCCTGATTCATTTTCACAAACGTGAGTCTCTCCACACTTTGGGTGGACAGTCGTGTCCTCCGCGGAGTTACAATACCTCCTGCCGCACTAAACACGCGCTCCGATGCCACGCTACTGGCCGGGCATGACAGCCTTTCAAGGGCAAATTCAGCTAGTTGGGGCCAAAAGTCAAGTTTCGTTGCCCAGTAGTCAAGGGGATTGTCTACCTCGGTTGGCAGGGTGCTGTCCAAGTAGGCCCAAGCCTGTTGTTTGAGGTCCTGCTCCAGGTCCACCTGATGCTGCTGCTGCTGCGGCTGGTTAGTAGTTTCCTCACTGCGCTGGTGAAGAAAGCTACTCATCATCGACTGCAGACTGAGGAAGCCGCTGCTGGTGGAGCTGCCACTGCTCCTACCACCCCACCCCTCCCCTGCTGCCATGGCAGCGGAACGCGAGCGCACAGGGCCCACAGTGTCTGAGGATGGACGTTGGCGCAGAAAGGCAGAGACCAACTGACTACATAGGTGGTTTTTATAGTACGTTATTTTGGCCTCCCTCTCAGCAGGTGTAAAAAAGGCCACCATTTTTGAACGGTAGCGAGGGTCCAACAAGGTGGACAGCCAAAAGTCATCCTTCTGTCTGATGGTTATTATTCGGCTGTCGCTACGCAAGCAACCGAGCATGCTATGGGCCATTTGTGCCAAGGAATGCGAGGGACTCCCTGCCTCCATCTCCACAGCATACTGCCACGGTGCGTCTGGGTCCTCTGTCTCCTCCTCCTCCTCTACCAGATGCTCCTGCTCCTCCACTCCTGTCCGCTGAGTGGAAAAACCACCCATTTCACTCAATAATTCCTGAGCACCAATGTCCTCCTCTACCTCCTCCTCTTCTTCCTGTCCTGCCCCCACAGGGGTCATGTGGCGTTGAGATCTGTGCGCCACGTCTACCGCACCCTGGCCAGCCATTGTTAACAGCATTTGTTCCAGGACGTGCAACAGAGGAATGACGTCGTTCATCCCATAGTCCTGCCGACTCACGAATAGCGTGGCCTCCTCAAAGGGCCTGAGCAAGCGGCAGGTGTCACGCATGAGCTGCCAATGGCTGACATCTAAGTTACATAGGGGAGTACCTTTATCCGCTTGTAACATCAGGATATCGGTGATGGCCTTTCGCTGTTCGTAAAGGCGGTCTAACATATGTAGGGTTGAATTCCACCTTGTTGCAACGTCGCAGATCAGGCGATGCTGTGGAATTCCGTTCTGCCGCTGCAGCTCAAGGAGGGTGTGCTTTGCGGTGTAGGAATGGCTGAAATGCATGCAAAGTTTACGTGACATTTTAAGGATGTCTTGCAGTGGGATGGTGGATTTTAGGAACCGCTTGACAACCAGATTGAACACGTGAGCCATGCATGGCGCATGGCACAACCTTCCTTGACGCAGAGCAGACACCATGTTCTTTCCGTTGTCGGTCAACATGGTTCCGATTTTCAGTTTGCGCGGAGACAGCCATCTGTCGATTTCTCTGTTCATTACACTCAGAAGTTCCTCCCCTGTGGGACTACGTTCGCCAAGGCATACCAGGTGCAGCACAGCGTGACACCGTTGCACCCTGCACATGTGATATGCCGGTCGGGTAATGGGACTTGGCACGGGGGTGGCGGCTGAGGACACGGCGGAAGAAGAGGTGGTAGAGGCGGACATCTTTTCTGGACCAAGGACGTGCAAACGTGGAGGCAAAAGCGGCGTGACCTGTCCAAGTTGCTGGTGCGGCTGTGCCGGCACCACGTTCACCCAGTGGGCCGTAAATGACATGTACTGTCCCTGACCGTAGTTACAGCTCCACACGTCGGCGCTGCCGTGCACTTTGGCAGAGACCGACATGCTCAAAGACTGGCCCACCATCTCTTCTACATGTGAATGCAGGGCTGGCACTGCCTTTTTGGCGAAGAAATTCCGGCTTGGCACTCTCCACCGCGGCGCGACACAAGCCATCATTTCTCGGAAAGGTGCTGAGTCCACCACTTGGAAAGGGAGGGACTGCAGCACCAGCAACTTGGACAGGAGGACGTTCAGCTTTTGCACCGTCGGGTGCGTGCTCGCAAACTGTTGTCTCTTGGAAACGGATTCCAAGAAAGACTGCTGACGGAATCCGTGAAGAGGAGTAGCAGGAGAAGGAGCATCTGAACGAGCGGAAGATGCCAACGAGCGACAACTCCCCTCAGCAGAGGTGTTGGAGCCTTGACTGGCTGATAGAGGGCGATTGACGTCGGGTGACGGAGCAAGTAACGGAGCGGGTGATGGAGCGGGGGCTGGGGCAGGCAGAACCGCCGTATCTTTATCACGGTTTTCCCAGGCCACCGAATGGCGACGCTGCATATGCTGACGCAACGCTGTAGTCCCAACATGGGCCCCCTGGCCACGCTTGACTTTCTGGCCACATAGTCGACATACGGCTACGTTTACTTCCTCGGGCGGCTTGACGAAAAATTGCCACACCGCCGAGTAGGAAACTTTGCCCCCGCTACTCCTCACTGGCTGACTGCTACTTCCTCCGTGCACACCGGCACCACTACTGGCCGTGGTGGTAGGCTGCAGTGTTGCTGGTGCTCTACTCCGTGGCCGTTTGCCTCCACTGACACTGCTGCGACCCTGCTGCCTCCTGGGCAACCCACCGACTGTTTTGCTTGCTGCCAAGCTGGCACCCTCTTCTCCTGATGATGCGGAAGCAATAGCCTGATGACGACGAGGTTGCCAAGTGCGATCAGCCTCATCATCATCAATTAGGGTCTCCGCCTCACTACTAGCCCCCTCGGCTGCGTGTGGGTCAGGAGACAGACCTGTCTCTAGACCGGCTACCGAGCCACTCTCCTCGCCAGTACTTCTTCACCTGGCTGCTGAAGAGGCGGATGTCTCCCCCCGTTCCTGACCGCCCTCTGTTAGCTCTTCCTCACTGTACAGTGGGGCTGAGCCCACAGCATGCGATACTTCGCTTGGTGAGGGAACACCAAAGGACAGGGGCAGGTAGAGGACACGTGATTTCAGTGGGCTTGCTCCCGGGCCATGCCAACTAACGGTTGTGTCTGACGTACCCACTGACCGTTGGCTGTAGGTGTCAGAGGTGACCTGGGAAGAGGAAGACGACCAAGCCAACCAATCGATGACGGCAGGGTTGTCGGTGGAGACACGACCGCTGGATGACACCGGGAGCACTGGCCTCTGGCTGCGACTAGTGCTGCCTCGACCCCTTCCTCTGCTGCCACGTCTGCTCGCTCCTGAAACATTGCCTCCTCTGCCACTCCTCTGCGTGTTGTCTGACATACTCTTTAATTCAACGATTCTGTGTCCCTGAGTAACAATTCTGTGTCCCTGAGTAACAATTCTGTGTCCCTCAGTAACGATTCTGTGTCCCTCAGTAACAATTCTGTGTCCCTGAGTAACAATTCTGTGTCCCTGAGTAACGATTCTGTGTCCCTCAGTAACAATTCTGTGTCCCTGAGTAACAATTCTGTGTCTGTCCCTGAGTAACAATTCTGTGTCTGTCCCTGAGTGACAATTCTGTGTCCCTGAGTAACAATTCTGTGTCCCTGAGTAACAATTCTGTGTCTGTCCCTGAGTAACAATTCTGTGTCCCTCAGTAACAATTCTGTGTCCCTGAGTAACAATTCTGTGTCCCTGAGTAACAATTCTGTGTCCCTCAGTAACAATTCTGTGTCCCTGAGTAACAATTCTGTGTCCCTCAGTAACAATTCTGTGTCCCTGAGTAACAAGTCTGTGTCCCTGAGTAACAATTCTGTGTCTGTCCCTGAGTAACAATTCTGTGTCCCTGAGTAACAATTCTGTGTCCCTCAGTAACAATTCTGTGTCTGTCCCTGAGTAACAATTCTGTGTCCCTGAGTAACAATTCTGTGTCCCTCAGTAACAATTCTGTGTCTGTCCCTGAGTAACAATTCTGTGTCCCTGAGTAACAATTCTGTGTCCCTGAGTAACAATTCTGTGTCCCTGAGTAACAATTCTGTGTCTGTCCCTGAGTAACAATTCTGTGTCCCTCAGTAACAATTCTGTGTCCCTGAGTAACAATTCTGTGTCCCTGAGTAACAATTCTGTGTCTGTCCCTGAGTAACATTTCTGTGTCCCTGAGTAACAATTCTGTGTCCCTCAGTAACATTTCTGTGTCCCTGAGTAACAATTCTGTGTCCCTCAGTAACAATTCTGTGTCCCTGAGTAACAATTCTGTGTCCCTGAGTAACAATTCTGTGTCCCTCAGTAACAATTCTGTGTCCCTGAGTAACAATTCTGTGTCCCTGAGTAACAATTCTGTGTCTGTCCCTGAGTAACAATTCTGTGTCCCTGAGTAACAATTCTGTGTCTGTCCCTGAGTAACAATTCTGTGTCCCTGAGTAACAATTCTGTGTCTGTCCCTGAGTAACAATTCTGTGTCCCTGAGTAACAATTCTGTGTCCCTGAGTAACAATTCTGTGTCTGTCCCTGAGTAACAATTCTGTGTCCCTGAGTAACAATTCTGTGTCCCTCAGTAACAATTCTGTGTCCCTGAGTAACAATTCTGTCTCCCTCAGTAACAATTCTGTGTCCCTCAGTAACAATTCTGTGTCCCTGAGTAACAATTCTGTGTCCCTCAGTAACAATTCTGTGTCCCTGAGTAACAATTCTGTGTCCCTGAGTAACAATTCTGTGTCTGTCCCTGAGTAACAATTCTGTGTCCCTGAGTAACAATTCTGTGTCCCTGAGTAACAATTCTGTGTCTGTCCCTGAGTAACAATTCTGTGTCCCTGAGTAACAATTCTGTGTCCCTCAGTAACAATTCTGTGTCCCTGAGTAACAATTCTGTGTCTGTCCCTGAGTAACAATTCTGTGTCCCTGAGTAACAATTCTGTGTCCCTGAGTAACAATTCTGTGTCCCTCAGTAACAATTCTGTGTCCCTGAGTAACAATTCTGTGTCCCTCAGTAACAATTCTGTGTCTGTCCCTGAGTAACAATTCTGTGTCCCTCAGTAACAATTCTGTGTCCCTGAGTAACAATTCTGTGTCCCTGAGTAACAATTCTGTGTCTTTCCCTGAGTAACAATTCTGTGTCCCTGAGTAACAATTCTGTGTCCCTCAGTAACAATTATGTGTCCCTGAGTAACAATTCTGTGTCCCTGAGTAACAATTCTGTGTCCCTGAGTAACAATCCTTTTTCCCTCAGTAACAATTCTGTGTCCCTTAGTAACAATTCTGTGTCTGTCCCTGAGTAACAATTCTGTGTCCCTGAGTAACAATTCTGTGTCCCTCAGTAACAATTCTGTGTCCCTCAGTAACAATTCTGTGTTTGTCCCTGAGTAACAATTCTGTGTCCCTCAGTAACAATTCTGTGTCTGTCCCTGAGTAACAATTCTGTGTCCCTCAGTAACATTTCTGCGTCCCTCAGTAACAATTCTTTGTCCCTCAGTAACAATTCTGTGTCTTTCAGTAACAATTCTGTGTCTGTCCCTGAGTAAAAATTCTGTGTCCCTCAGTAACAATTCTGTGTCCCTCAGTAACAATTCTGTGTCTGTCCCTGAGTAACAATTCTGTGTCTGTCCCTGAGTAACAATTCTGTGTCCCTGAGTAACAATTCTGTGTCCCTCAGTAACAATTCTGTGTCCCTCAGTAACAATTCTGTGTCTGTCCCTGAGTAACAATTCTGTGTCCCTGAGTAACAATTCTGTGTCCCTCAGTAACAATTCTGTGTCCCTCAGTAACAAATCTGTGTCTGTCCCTGAGTAACAATTCTGTGTCCCTGAGTAACAATTCTGTGTCCCTGAGTAACAATTCTGTGTCCCTGAGTAACAATTCTGTGTCTGTCCCTGAGTAACAATTCTGTGTCCCTGAGTAACAATTCTGTGTCCCTCAGTAACAATTCTGTGTCCCTCAGTAACAATTCTGTGTCCCTTAGTAACAATTCTGTGTCTGTCCTTGAGTAACAATTCTGTGTCCCTGAGTAACAATTCTGTGTCTGTCCCTGAGTAACAATTCTGTGTCCCTCAGTAACAATTCTGTGTCCCTCAGTAACAATTCTGTGTCTGTCCCTGAGTAACAATTCTGTGTCCCTCAGTAACAATTCTGTGTCCCTCAGTAACAATTCTGTGTCTGTCCCTGAGTAACAATTCTGTGTCCCTGAGTAACAATTCTGTGTCCCTGAGTAACAATTCTGTGTCCCTCAGTAACATTTCTGTGTCCCTCAGTAACAATTCTGTGTCCCTCAGTAACAATTCTGTGTCTTTCAGTAACAATTCTGTGTCTGTCCCTGAGTAAAAATTCTGTGTCCCTCAGTAACAATTCTGTGTCCCTCAGTAACAATTCTGTGTCTGTCCCTGAGTAACAATTCTGTGTCCCTGAGTAACAATTCTGTGTCCCTGAATAACAATTCTGTGTCCCTCAGTAACAATTCTGTGTCCCTCAGTAACAATTCTGTGTCTGTCCCTGAGTAACAATTCTGTGTCCCTGAGTAACAATTCTGTGTCCCTGAGTAACAATTCTGTGTCCCTCAGTAACAATTCTGTGTCCCTCAGTAACAATTCTGTGTCTGTCCCTGAGTAACAATTCTGTGTCCCTGAGTAACAATTCTGTGTCCCTGAGTAACAATTCTGTGTCCCTGAGTAACGATTCTGTGTCCCTAAGTAATGATTCTGTGTCCCTAAGTAACGATTCTGTGGCCCTAAAGTCTCTCTGGCCCTAACTCTGTCCCTAATACAGACAGGTCTGTCTCTCTTGAATGACCGGAGGCTAATGGAGAATTGTAAGATGGCCGCAATTTATAGCTCCACCATTACACAGTGCTGGCTGGCTGGCTGCTGATTGGCTAATGCGATCACATGTCATGAATGAATGCATTATGGGTCAGCGCGCCTTGTCTGCGCGCCTTCCCAGAGATCCCCGCTCCGTTGCCACACATGTCGCCGCCATTTTTGGGAAAATTCGATTCGTGCATCCGAAGTTGGCTAATTTTCGGATTCGGCGCGAATCGAATATTTCCCAATATTCGAAACGAATTCCACTTCGCCATGTTCGATTCGCTCATCTCTAATTACGACCATGAAAACTATACATTAAGATGTAACTTTATGCATATTTCTTCCCATGCAGAGAGAGTCCAAAAGAAATAGTTCAAGTCAGTACAAAACACCTCCAAAATGCTGTAGATTTGTTAACACTAGAAGGTAGCGATAATGCATAAAGTCAACACAAAAGTGCCTGTTATTACTCAGAAAGGCCTCTTCTGTGTCCCTTTGTGATATAGTTACATTTTTTTACTGGGACTTGCTAATGCCTTTCTAGCTAAGCTCCACCATTTACCATTCCACTGTCCAATTAGAATGCCTCAATGGTAATTATTGCACTCTCATCGTACAAGGTAATGGCAATTGGCAGAACATAGATATTAACCAGATGGAAGTTAGGCCTCAGTAACACAATTAGAGCAAGTCAAACAAGGGATTTTTTTCTGTCTTTTAGTTTCTGCTCTTAGGAAGGACATTTATATTGAGCACAGGTTCATTTTAAAGTGGTTGTAAAGGCTAAAGGTTTTTTTTTTTACCTTAATGCATTTTCTGCATTAGGGTAAAAAAAACCTTCCAAGAATAGTTCCCCACCAGCCATGCTAAATACTTACCTGAGCCCAATTTCAATTCATTGTTGTGCCAGAGAGCAGCATTGCAGCTCTCTCTCTCCTTACTGGACATGAAGGCAGTAGCAAGAGCCATTGGCTCCTGCTGCTGTCAATCAAATCCAATGAGGAGGGAAGCAGAGGTGGGGTGGGGGTAGGGCCGAGCCATGCTATGTGTGTTCATAGACACACAGGGGTTGATTTACTAAAACTGGAGAGTGCAAAATTGGGTGCAACTGTGCATGATAACCAATCAGCTTCCAACTGCAGCTTGTTCAATTAAGCTTTTGAAAATAAAACCCGGAACCTGATTGGTTTCTCTGCAGAGCTGCACCAGATTTAGCACTCTCCAGTTTTAGTAAATCAACCACAACGTGTCTGCCTTGGGAGTGAGCCTGAATGTCTGTTACCATAGCAAGTGCTTGCTATGGGGGCAGACACGGAATAGGAGGAACGGACAGTATCAGCGGAGAACCAGAGAAAATGAGGTTCAGGGCCTCTCTGTGCAATGCTATCACACAGAGCAAGTAGGTATAACATGTTTATTAACCATTTCCCATCCGCCCTGTAGCAGAAGTACTGCTACAAGGTGGCACGGGTGCCCAAAATCATGTATATATATGTGATTTTGCATTTCTGGGTAGGGGGCACTCGCACCGCCATTTGCGGCCTGGCTGTCAATCACCGGGTCCTGGCTGATAATCAGCGCCTGGTGGTTGCCGAGCATCTCCGACGGGGAGAGAACTGTTTGTAAAAAAAACTGTTCTCTCCCCTGTCAGCTCCTGCACACCGCTTTGCATGGCTGTGCACAAAACAGCCATGCAAAGCAGTGTGCTTACAGTGAAGCACACAGACACATCCCCTAGTAAAATAGCGTGCAGCACACAGTTAACCTTTTGACTGCCCCACATGTTAACCCCTTCCTGCCCAGTGTCATTAGTGCAGTGTCAGTGCTTTTTATTAGCACTGATCACTGTATTGGTGTCACTGGGGATGTCAGTGACACCAAGTCAGTTCCCCCAAAGTCCCACAATCCCGCAATAAGTAGTTGATTGCCACCATTACTAGTAAAAATAAAAAATAAAAATCCCAGCATATATACCGCCATTTGTAAACACTATAACTTTCACGTAAAACAATTAATTTACACGTATTGGGATTTTTTTAGCAAAGACATGTAGCAGAATACATTTTGGCCTAAATTTATGACGAAATTTGATTTTTAAAATTTTTGACCTGGACATGTTTAACAGCAAAAAGTCAAAAATATTGTTTTTTTCTCAAAATTGTTGGTCTTTTTTTTTATAGTGCAAAAAATAAAAAAGCTTAAGCGATCAAATACCACCAAAAGGAAGCTCTATTCGTGGGAAAAAAAGACGTAAATTTAATTTGGGTGCAGATTTGCATGACTGCACAATTGTCAGTTAAAGTAACGCAGCGCCGTGATGCAAAAAAACGCCTGGTCAAGAAGGGGGGTCATCCTCAATGGAGAGAAAGTGGTTAAAACAAACCAAAATAAAATTATCACCTCAGCACCAACCTAAATATATATCAAAACCCTATGTTACAGTTCTTCATTGTTATAAGTTCAAACATCAATAAAAATCAATATAGAAAAAGTGTAGCACAACTAAAATGTGTATAATCCAATATATATGTGCAAAATAATATAATTTTTTTTTTTGTTAAAGGGAAACGCATGTAATTGCATTAAGCACAATTAGTGATATAAATGATAATATGAATAGATAAAGTGCAATGAATAACCCAATATCAAATGTACAAAAAAAAGTTAAAAAAAAAATGGCAAACAATGTAAACGTAGAAAACACTATAAGAGATATGATTGATAATATTAATAGATAACATGCAATGAATCCCAACCTCCCTTATATATATAGAGGTTAATAATTTATATTCCCCCTAAAAACTTTATAAATACTAAAAAACACATGTAAACACAGACACATTAAACTAATATCAACAAATGCAAAAAGCAAAGATCATAAAAAGTCCCACAATATCCAGTGAGAAATTTCATCAATGTGATCAGTGACTTAATTATAGGATAGGAGATTAAGTCACTGATCACGTGACAAAATGCGTCAAGGGAGGGGGCCACTAAACACCATTATGCCTGGAAGTGTGAGTTCAGCCATTTTAGACACTACGCCAGAAATATACATCCTTAAGGGGGCCATATACTATTGGAATGGAAATGTAAACAAGTGATCAATCTAGTGCCCTGCATGTTACAAGTGCACTGTACTTATGAGGGTTTTTAATCTCCTTTTAATAAACAATATCAAGTTACTCTATAATTCACCATGAGATTTTTTTTGTTTTATTTTTCACATTGATTTTGAGTCTTGCAGTCTTAAAGTGATACTTACCTATTACAAGTAAATTGGAGGAATATTGCTAGTTATTACACCCAGAGTGTTGAGAAAGAGTGTTTGACCTTACCTTTGTGTGGATCAAACCTTGAGGTAAGTGGCAGCAATGGAAGGTGTTGGTTCACTGTGGTGGAGCACATCAGCAATTTTATATTGAGCATGCATTATATATGCATGTCACAAATCACGATATTTTGAAGAAAGACATTTCTAACTGGATATTCTGGGACTTTTTATGAATTTTGCTTTTTGCATTTGTTGATATTAGTTTAATGTGTCTGTGTTTACATGCATTTTTTAGTATTTATGATGTTTATAGGGGGAATCTGAATTATTAAGTTCTATATATAAGGGAGGTTGGGGTTCATTGCACGTTATCATCATCATCAGCCATATCACTTATTGTGTTTTACCTGTGTTTGCCATTTTTATTTAAAAACATTTTTTTGCACATTTGATATTGGGTTATTCATTGCACTGTAGCTTTTCATATTATTAGTTATATCACTTATTGTGTTTGATGCATTTATATGAGTTTCCCTTTTAAAATGTTTTTAATATTTTTTATATACTTTTTTGCACATGTATTACTTTCAATACTTTTCAATACTTTTTTATTGACTCTTTCAAAGATTATTGCAATACAGGAACAAAGAGTAGGTGTCAAACTTATTCGTTATTACATCAAAGGTACACTACCGCATTTAACATGAATATTGATATTAATTCAATTTCCAATACAGTCATTGTCAGCAGCGTAGAAAATATGACTCACAAACACAATCGTCATATTCAGTCCTATTTACCAGATTAAGATATGACTTGAAAAAGAGAAATTTAGAAGAGATAAAGAAGAAGAGAAAAGGAGAGGAGCAATATAGTGGTCCAGTTAACCAAATGTTATAAGTTCAAAGACTGAAGAGTAAACCAAGAAACTAAGCAACTCAAAATTAAATAGGGTATATCATCTATTAACCATGTGACAACTCAATTATAAGAACGTTATTTATGTAATTTCTTAGTCCTATATTTTTCCCATGCAGACCAATTTTTATGAAATGTGTAAGTGTTAGGCATAGAGTAAGCCAGGTGTTTTTCGTATTCATATATTGTATCCACGTGGCTTTTAAGCTCAGAAGTATTTGGGGAATCAGTAGATTTTTTCATGACTTTGAGTCTTATTGCTAAAAATATATGCATTATTAGAGATCTACCGCTAACAGGAATGAGTTCCGCACCAATGGAAAGTAAAGCTAGTGCAAATGTTGGTCTATTGTCTATTGATACTGCGGTTACTTGTTTGACCAGTTTAAAAACTGACTCCCAAAATCTCCTCAGTCCTGGGCAGGCCCAAAGCATGTGTATTAACGATCTATGTGAGCCGCAGCCTCTCCAGCATCTATCCCCTTGTTCTGGTGAAAATTTTGCCGTAATATGGGGAGTGATGTACCTACGCAGATGTATTTTTTTGTGACACTTCCCAGTATGTGGAACATTTAGAGAATTTATAATTACAAGTTATAGCTTTCCGCCATTGTTCTTCCATAAAGGAGGTTTGGAGAACCGATTCCCACTTTATGATAGGGGAAGATTTAATAAAATTAATTTTGCCTTGTAAAAGGTTATACATGGCAGAAATGCCTTTAGTTTTATGTAAGGCTCCTGTCCAAAATAACCAGGCTTGCAGTGGAAGTGTAGTTTGAGGAATTAGGTTGCGGGTTCAATAAGCGCGCATTGTTGCATATGATAGGAATTCTGTAAATGGTGCAGAAAAGTGTGTATGGAAATCATTAAATGGTTAAAGTTATTTTTATGGAGAATATCAGATATGTTTTTGTTATTGACATTGGGCCATTTCCAAAAGGATATATGTGGAGTAAGAAATTTAAACACCATTATAGGAATAGGAATGTCTAGCTGTTTTTCTCTTTTACTAGAAGACCCCAGGTAACATTTCCACTCTCGGAGTGTTGTCTCAATTATTGGGTGGTCAGTAGGGTAACTGTAATGCTGAATGGGCTAGTAATAACTGTCTTAATGAGCCTATGGTGATATATTTTTGCTCTATTGAGGACCATTTTTTAGATGGGGTAGGGTTAAACCAAAATTTGATTTGAGCTAGAACTGAGGTTGTATAATAATCCTTTAAGTCTGGGAGGCCCATTCCACCTGTGTGTTTGTGTTTTATCAATATTTTATGTGTACATCTGGCTTTTGTGCCTTTCCAAATATAAGATGATAATAGGTTTTGCATGGAAGCAAAAAATGAGCTAGGAACCAATATTGCAAGGGCCCTGAAAATGTATAAAAGTTTAGGAAGGGTAATCATTTTAAATGCAGCCAACCTCCCCAACCAAGACAAATAGAATTTACCAAATTTGGCTGATTCCTGTTGTGTCGAGTTCAGAAGTGGAACACAATTTGTTTGGTATAATTTAGATACTGGATAGGATAGTCTGATGTCTAAATATGAGAGGGGCTCTGTGGACCATGTAAATGTGACTTTAGTTTACAGTACTGTGACCACTGATTGGTTTATACCTACATTTAGGATTGTCAATTTAGACTCATTTATCTTATAGCATGATACTGTGTTGAATTCTTAAAGCAACATATGAGTATTTGGTAAAGACTTTTCTGAATCTGACATCGTTAAGATGACGTTGTCTGCAAATAGCGATATGACGTGTTGGTGGCGGCCAATTTTGATACCTAATATATGTGGAAGGGTCTTTACATTTTCTGCTAAAGGTTCCATCAATAAGGCAAAAATTAACGGTGATAGAGGACATCCCTAATGGGTGCCGTTAGTTATAGGAAGATTTTGGGATAACATGTTTTCTGCATATATTCTTGCTGATGGTGACATATAGAGGGCCATAATCGCAGAAAGAATGGAGCCTATCAAGCCAAATGTATGTAAGGTTTGAGATAGATACCCCCAGTAGATATGGTCAAAGGCCTTTTCCACATCTAATGTTAGGAATGGTGTAAAATATTGATGATACGCCTTGTGGAATCTGGGGCTTGTCTCCCTAATATGAATCCCACCTGATCAGATTTAATACGTGATGGAAGGAAAATGGCAAGTCGATTAGCTAACATCTTGGCATATAATTTTAAATCCATATTTAATAAAGAAATTGGTCTGAAATTTTGAGGTGAGTTAGGTTCTTTAGCAGGCTTGGGAAGAGTGATTATTGTCGCGGTCAACATTTCCTGTGGGAATGAAGTGGAGGCCATGGCAGTATTATACATTTTCTAAAGATAAGGACTCAGAATGTTTGCATGTATACGATAGTATTCTGCTGACAGTCCATGAGGACCTGCAGATTTGTTTGAAAGCATCGATTTAATTGTGGATTCTATCTCGGCATTTGTAAAGGGCTGATTTAAAGAGCTACGTTGCTGTGAAGTTAATGTAGGCAGAGTGACTGATGCCAATAACTTAGAAATTATTTGAGAATTTGGTTGAGAAATCAAAGGGTCATCATGCAAATTATAAAGTTTCTGATAGTATGAACTAAAAGCATTAGCTATTCCATGTGGATTATATATATTTTGTTTGGTGTGGGGATGAAAAATAAATGATAGTTTCTGTTTATATTACTTATCTTTAAATTGGGACACTAGTAGTTTTCCTGGTTTGTTGCCATGGTGATAAAAGTTTGCTTTTAAGGCTTTAGGCTGTCTAGTATGGTATGGTAGGTTTGAAGTTGATGTTGAGCTTGAGTTAAATTGGCACTGTTAATGGGATTTGGTTGAGATTTATTAATGTTTTTTAAATTATTGATTGTATCAAGAAGTGTATCAATTTGACCTCTGCTTTTTAGCAATAGCATTCAATTTGATAAACTGCCCTCTTATAAATGCTTTATGCACATTCCATAAAATAAACTGGTCAGTGACTGAAGATTCATTAAAGGCAAAACATTTGTCTACAGTTTTAGTTATATTTTTAATATTTTCTGGTTGTGACATTAAGTGTGTGTTGTTCCTCCACATTTTACACGAATCTCTGCCTCTGGCTTCTGTTATTATTATATAAATAAGCATATGGTCTGACCATATCCGTAAAGGAATCTCCGATTTCTCTATGCGCTGTAATGAAAATCTATAAATATAAAAATAGTTGAGAGATGGTGAGAAAAGATTTCAATGTAACTCTGTATGGAATATGGGAGTTCCTATCAGAAATGTACATTGTGATATCTGGAATGGCGTTGAAATCTCCACATAATATCACAGATCCTTGCTGGATCTTCAGCACTCTTTTCCAAATTTTTCACAGGCTTGACAATTGGAAAAGTTCGGTAAGTATATGTTGACAATGGTATATATGACATTGTTAATCCTACACACCAAAATTATGAATCTGCCGGAGTCATTTGCAATGGTAGATATCAAAGAAAAGGCAGCAGAGTCACTCAATACTCCTCTTTTTTTTGCCACTGTATTGGACATAAAGATGTGTAGAAAGTGACTATTTGAAAAATTGGGAGGTTTTGATTTATGAAAGTGTGTCTCTTGAAGGCATAAAATATTGCAGTGAAGATTCCATGCTTCTCTCCAGAGCATATAGTGTTTTGCAGGACTATTAAGTCCTTTAACCTTTAGGGAAAAAATTTTAAATGACTTTTTCAATTAGTGATTCCTGATTACACAACCCACCACTAGATGACATGGTAGGTATGTTATATAGAAGTAAAGGAAAGTCATTGTTACCTGGTAAATTCTTCAATAAGAGGTTGTTATTCATGTTGAAAGATGATCTTTTTCCATCCATTTGACCAAAAAAGAATGCTATAGGGTTGAATATTGTGTTGTAGTACCTCAGATATAGACTTTGTACCCCAAAACAAAAGGAAGAAAGTTAGTAGACCATGTAAAAGGATATATTGAAAATCAAACAACATGTTCAGCGAAAGAAATTTATTTGAGACAATGAAAATAAACTGCAAGTTTGCAGTGCAAGGGTGGCGTTACTACAAAAGTATAGTGAGTGTATCAAGAAGCGGTGTTATGTCTTCTATGTTTAAGACCCGCAGGAGCTATTGCTTATCAGAGCTTTAAGCCACATATGTTTAGCCAGCCTCAACTTCATGCCAGTCTTGCTGAGCTTTTTTAGGAGAGGTGCGTTTTCTTGGTGCATGATCTGCGACCTCCAAATATTCCATTCTGTGAGGAGGTTTAGGCTGTCTTCAGGGTGGTGATAGCGTACTCTTTGCCCTCCTTGGTGACAATAATTTTAGCTGGGTATCCCCACCGATATAGAATTTGGTGATTGTGTAGTGGTTTTGTTATTGTGGATAAGTTACGGCGTTGTTGTAGAGTATATTGTGAGAGATCTGCAATTAGTTTCAAGCCTTGTAGGCACACAGGTGTTTTGTCAGCTCTTCTGGGTCAGCGCTAGGAAATTTTCCTTGATAAGGTAGAAATGGATCCTTACTAGTGTGTCTCTTAGAAGTCTTTCAGGGAGATGAGGAGTTTAGGGAGACGATGAATTCCGTCAATAACCCGTTCTTCAATAAATGATTTAGCAAAGGCTTCTGCCTGTAAATTTGTAAAGTAAGCTCTCAGATCTCCAGGTTTGACAGCTTCAAGAATTCCTCTTAATTTTACATTATTGCACCTGGAGCGGTCTTCCAGGTCCGCTAGTTTGCTTTTTATCCAGGTTAGTTCATCTTCCCTATCGTTATGGGCATCAACAACTTAATTGAAAGTTCCTGCAAATTCCCCTAATTTGTATTCTATATGGGATACACGGTCACCCATCTCTTGCATATCGGATTGAAACTGCAGCATACATTGCATAAGATCAGACTGAATGAAGCTACTCAATGAGACCAGCATATCTCTCAGAGTAGTGTCCATTACAAGCTGATTAGTAGTAGGGAATGTTAAGATGGAGTCAGGCAGTTCTCTATGTCATCCAAAGAATAATCAGAGACACATGATGTCTCTGAGGCTGCAGCATGTGCCTGTGACATCTTTTGCTTAGACTTGGCAAGACTGTGAGATGGAGAGGAAGCCTGTGATGGGGAGCCTATAAAGCTTTGTAGAGAGCGCTGTGTGCCCTATCTTGAAGGCTGTATATTACCTTCATGTTGTTGCTGCCTCCAGGAGGATGAAGGACTGGCCCTTCCACTATGTTTGGATAAATGTCGGTCTGGTGGGCTGAAAAAATGTGTGAGTTTGCCCGACCCTGGTGGGTCTTTCCATTTCCTCCTTGGCCCCATCTTGTTCCCACTGTGATCGGGTACCTGTGGTGCTGTTTGGGTGGCTGGCTGGTGGTTGTGGTCGCTCTGGTGGGTCTCAGTCTGTCAGAACTGCAGACTCACATGGCCATCTCGATCTGCCGCCTCCTCTTTTTTGCACATTTTTTGTTGGATTATACATAATTTAGTTGTGCTACACTTTTGATAACGTGTTTATTATTTTAATTTAAAAAAAGCAAACCTTTTGGTGACACTTTTAATGCTGATACCTTACTCAGAAAAGTCACTAAGGCTAACTGACACAATATTTACCAGTGTGAAATTCCTTCTTGTCTGAATGATAAGAGGAGAGAAAATATCTTTATTTTAGGAGACCAGACTTAGGAAGAATGCTTTGGTCATTTGTCTAACTACAATAATAAATATGTTTGTTTTGTTATATGATTTTGTCCACGCTAATATTTCACTTCCAATCCGTAACATTTAACTAAGTGAAACCATCATGCTTTTGGGTTGAATTTATTTTTGTAATGTTCACAGTGAATTAAATCAAATGTAGGTAGGGGCTGCTTCTTCAGCTACTGCTAAGCTAAAGAGAGGTGCTGATGCTCTGCCAGGTTCCCTGTCGGGGATGAGGTGTGAGATAGCAATTGTATGATCGCTCGCTCACTTTCTTATTTTAGAAGTAAAGCAGCCAGGTGACTATTATTGCTTACCTCTACTGTCAGAGAAGTTTGCAAAGACTGGTTCCTTGTACAAGACTTCCATCTTGGGGGAGCCTTATGTCCTGATTTGACACAAGTTCTCCCAAGACTTCAGTGGCCACCTTGGACCCAGAGGATATAGAAATACTGTATATACCCTGCTGAGGCCATTAGGTGGATCTGCAATGTGGAAGTTGGTAAGAAGATTGAACCTATTGTGTCAGGGGCACTTGACCGGAACCGGTGCCCCATTCTCTTGAAGAAGCTGAACATTTTGCAAAACATGTAGAGAATTGACAGCTTTCTCCTTCCCATCCCCTTTTGTTGGATAAATTGTCATCCCATTTGGGGTTTATTATCTGTTTGTATAGTGCATTGATATCTTATATTGATGTACGGTGATATAAGAAGTGCAATTAGGGGTATAATGTCACAGGGGTACAGCTAAACAAATTATTTTGTTTTAGAAAAGTTGTTTTTATTTGTAAACTAATAAATTGTATTGTTTTTATATCTTTGTTAATATCTGTTCTTAAGCATCATAATAATCCACTATGGCCCCCCATTTCTTTGTTTTGTTTTGATTGAACTGTGGAAATGGAGGAACCCTCATGCCTATTCCTGTCATTTTGACTTCCACTGAACTTTTTCTTGTTTAGATATGTCCTTTTTCAGCACATACCTATTAACAAAGGTGGCAAAGGTGAGCTACCAGAGGAATCTCAGACCACACTCCACTATTCATAGAAATCTTTGGCCCCAGTATGGAGGACATCCATGGAGATTAAATCCCTATTGGGTGGATAACAAAATTGTGATTAACTTCTGCTCCACAGCTATTTCACACTTTTGGCTGGACAATGCACAGACTCCTCCTTATTCCCTTAAGTGAGATGCCTTTAAGGCCACCTTACAAGGCTCCTTTTTGTCCATGATTGGTGCCAGTCACCAAGCTTCTGAACTATCGCTTGGGGAGTTGGGGTCTGCTGTTGTCCAGGCAGAAGTCTCCTTCTAGTACAACATACCAAACCTGGTAGGACCAAAAAGAGGGTATATGACTTAGTGCTACATACTAACACACAGAAAAAACAACTCTATACTTTGCATGATCTCTGAGCTTGAAAATAAGGCGGGAAAACTTTTAGCCTATTTTACTTAACAAGGATATACTCAAAATTCTCTCCTTGACAGGTCAGGAACTTACCATAACAATCCACATACTTGAGACCTTTGTGACTTTTTTTTTTACAGACCTATACTCCTCCACAGTTGCCTACACAGAAGCTGACCTAGACAACTACTTTGTGGATGTCACATTTCCACAACTAGAGCCCAGTGACCGTCAGATACTGTAGGCCCCGATAACAGTAGAGTAACTGAAAGATGCACTCTTTTCGCTCTACCCTAATAAGTCATCAAGGTTAGATGGGTTCTCAGCTAATTGGTACTCCATTTTCTACTCTCATTTGAGCAGATCCCTTCCTCGATGCCTTGAAGTGTATGAAGGAGGGATTCTCCCAGCCATGAAGAAAAATCTGTTGTGTGAATCATATAGACCTATTTCGCTAATTAATACTGATGCCAAAATTTTGGCTAAGGTTCTGGTTCTGAGACTCATTAAGTATACTAGCTTGGTGGGATCAGATTAAGTGGGGTTTGTTTCAAATAGATCTATTCAAATGAACATACATAGATTGCTTACTAATCTACAATATCCACATCCACATACCACAGGCTAGGCAATAATCTCCTTGGACACGCAAAAGGCCTTGGATACTGTGGAGAGGCCATACATTTTATTAGTCTTCCATAAATTCAGATTACCCCCCCTGTTTCCTTAGATGGGTGACTTTTCTATATACCACTCCTGAGGCAAGGATCACGGTAATACTACTATCTCTGATCATCTGGTCACAGGTTTTGGGAAAATGAAGAAAGAAAATTAAAACTTATTTTTTCTTTTCTTTTTTATTTTGGGGTGTCTACTTTCCAAAAAGGGGTCATTTGGGGGGGGGAGGGGCACTATTCTGGCATTTCAGGGCCTCTGAAACTGTGATAGGTAGTGAGGAAGTGAAATTAGGAAATTACGCACCTTTAGGCTTTCAAAGTGGTCATTGGATTTCGGGCTCCTGTATGCTGCTAGGCTCCCAAAAAGTCTCACATGTGGTATCTTCATACACGGGAGAAGGAGCAGAATATATTTTCTGGGGTGTAATTCCACATATACCCATGGCATGTATGAGATCTATATCATTTAAGTTACAACTTTGTGTAAAAAAATAAATAATTTTTTTGTCATTTTCCAAAAACTTGTAGTAAAAAATAACATTTTTCATTGACTCAACATGCCTCTCAGCAAATAGTTTGGGGTGTCTGCTTTCTGAAAAGAGGTTATTTGGTGGATGTTTGTACTGTCCTGACATTTTAGCACCTCAGTAAATGTGATGGGCAATCAGAAGGTAAAAGCTGTGCAAATTCCAGTATCTATACCATAGTTTGTACACACACCAACTAACATCCACTTATTGGGATTTTTTTTTTACCAAAGACATGTAGCAGAATACATTTTGGCCTAAATGTATGACAAAATGTGGGTTTATTGGATATTTTTTATAACAGAAAGAAAATTACTTTTTTTCCAAAATTTTCAGTATTTTTTCATTCATATCACAAAAACTAAAAATCCCATTGATGATCAAATACTACCAAAAGAAAGCTCTATTTGTGTGAAAAAAGGACATAAATTTTGTTTGCGTACAGCATTGCACGACCGTGCAATTATAAGTTGAAATAGCACAATGCCGAATAGCAAAAAATTACCTGGTCAGGAAGGGGGGTAAATCTTCTGGAGGGCAAGTGGATTGAGTCACAGCCAGTGACTCAATCCAGAAGACATCTTGTAAATATTGTGAAGTTTATTCCATAAACTGAGAGAGTCTTACAACAATGAACATTGGATAGGTCAAAAGATCATAATGTGACCTGCTTCATGACATGAGGCTAGAAGCTGCAATGCATTACTGGGAAGGAGTGGGCTATCTATACAGCATTAACTAAACCAAAGGAAAAGGAGGAGCAGAGACAAAATATAGAGAACACTTAAAGGCATATGACTGTCACATGAAACATGACACTCCTACTTCACTCTGAAGCTCCATTTTTTTCTAGCTTCACTCTTTTAAATTACTACTGCAACGTGCCTTTTTTATTTTATTTTTATTACTGCTCTTATCTATTTGTCTCTGCTACAGGGGCGAACTGACAACTCATGGGGCCCCTGGGAAATAGGGGATCATGGGGCCCCTGTGTACTGGCCCAAACTCAAAAAAGCCTATGAAAAAGTTACCAGAGGCATCTCATGGGGCCCCCTACTGACCCTGGGCCCTCGGGCAGTGCCCGAGTTTCCAAATGGTCAGTCCGCTCCTGCTCTGCTATGCTTTGTAAACTCATTATTTCCTAATTTCTTGCTTGTATTTATTAAGTGTTCTTGCATGGCAAGACCATTTACTGTTATCACACATATATATTCTTATTATTATAGCCAAATTTACCACCCTAACTCCTCCCACAGTTTTTACACCACATAGACAGTAATATACCGAATTGTGCGGATTGTTCCCGATTGCTGTGCTATTACTTTGTGGAACGTTTCGCTGAATGGTTCACGAAATATCGACGGTTTTGTGGTGAAATTCGTCCCATAGGAATGAATGGCGGAATGTTCAAAACTAGGGTGGGAGCTGACAAAAGCTAGAGTGTGAGCTGAAAAATCATGAGTTGATTTCTAAACTGCCATCACTCCCTCATTTTCAAGCCCAGCTACACAAATCTTATATCAAAACGTTCAGCTATCCCTGCTGCCACTACAAATGTCCACGGCTAAGCCAAAGTCCTGATAGTTTTCATAATATGACCATTTGTTTGCAACTCATGCCGCCCATTGACATTCATTGAAACTGCATTCTAGCCACCTCAAATTTGAAGGGCAATTTCTAAACTGCTACTGTGCCTTCATTTGTAATATTTCAGAGACATGCTATGCATCAAAATGTAGGTCTGGGTCTTGTGATTCTTACAATATAAAGCTCCTCGCTGTAGCATTTATAGTTTTTACAACTACGATCATTTGAAGACGCCACTGAAGTGAGCAATTTGGAGCAGTTTGTTTTTAAACGCTCTTCTCTGCCCTATTTGAAATCTAATTTTGAATTCGTGACAGTTTGGCCGGCTTCTGGTTAAAGGTTTGTAAATAAGTTTTCTATAGTAGAGGATATTTGAGGTGTTTCAACTAGCTACATTTATGAAAAGAAATTAGACTTTTCACAGTTACTCCAGCCACTCCAACCACACAACAGTTACTCCAGCCACTCCAACCACACAACAGTTACTCCAGCCACTCCAACCGCACAACAGTTACTCCAGCCACTCCAACCACACAACAGTTACTCCAGCCACTCCAACCGCACAACAGTTACTCAAGCCACTCCACCCAGTTACTCCGCCCACTCCAGTTGTAGACTACTGGTGGAGGCAAGAAACTTCACACAATTTCCCCAGAAGTTGTAGCTTTTCTAGTTAACTATCTGTTCTTTGATTACAGTATGAAGAACATGGGCTGATAGCAAATTAAATAAAAAAGAACTCCTTTTGATTGTGGGATAGTGGAGTACATCCCACGATCATTTTTTTTTTATTTCTTGTGCCATAGCTTCCATTTATATGCAGACCATGCTGTGCAATAAACTTGACAGTGACTGGAACAAACTATGACATTGCTTACACTTATTACCTTTAAATAACATGGTTTAATTATTTTCTTGTAATGCTGTTGCTAAACCTTCTCAAGTACCCATGGCAATCCAGTATTTTGACTTTTTTCTGTGGCTTTTGCTAGATAGCTTGACCTGCATGTAATTTAAGCATTAATTCTATTAATACATTTAAGGCATACTTTAATTCATACGAGTACTGTCATCAAATCCATTAACCCCATACAGCTATTAGTACACAAAATGCCCATTACTGTAGTTGAGATATATTTTTCCTTACGACAAACCGTTCCCTCAAGCATGTCCACAACACTCCCCACACCACTGTGTTGCACATTTTCCATAGTGCTTGTACTAGTTTTTGATGCAGCTCCCCCCACAGTGTCTGCAGTGACTTCTCTGACAATTCCAATTAGTTATTGTACTATGCAGGTATGAAAATAAATCAATAAAAACATATTTCTGTAGTTACAAATGACCATGGTCTTTTGCAAATTATTTGAGACCTAGAAACTGACAGTCACTGCTCTCTGCTAAGAGCAGCAGGGAGAACTAAGTGATCAGCAGTGTCTGATTGCTCAGTTCTCACCCTTAGAGACAGTCAGGGACAGATGCAGCATTGAATCAATACTGCATCTACCTAGGTAAGTATGATTTAAAAAAAAAAGAACAAAAAAACACTTCTCTTTTAAAGTATACCCATCAAAACTACTGTTTAGCAGGAAATCCTCTTGTTTTCAGAAATACATTACTGGTGACAGATATAAAAACAAAGATAAAATAGTATATTTAGCCACTAGAGCCTTGTCATAGCTATACCACAGGTCTAGGCAGTGGGGATGTTGCTATGACAAGGCTTTTGTGCGCATGTGTTTTCTCAAGTCAAGTCTGAAGCCCAGAGCCCCAGAGCAGCAGTAAATCTTTAGGCTGTCAGCAGGTCAGCCTCTACATTTTCGGCACAGTGCAAAAACAAGAGAGCAACTGAGCATGCGCAGAGCAAGGTGAGAGAGTGTATTACTAGATTTTAAACAGTAACACTTATTTTTAATGTTTTACATAGCTATACCCACACAAGGGTCCAGCATGAAGTGATCTAGCAGCCAGCATGTGATATATAAATCGTGCCACTCACTCACTTTGAATGACAGTTCACATTCTCTGCAGCAGAGTGGAAACAAACAGATGGAGTCTTCCTGGTGACATGATTGATCAAATATGGATACGGCATTACACAGGATCCCTGTGACATCATTGATCAAATATGGCCATGTCCAAATTTGGTTAACGATGTCACTTGGATAAGAGACTATGCCCCATTGTTTACATTTAGCAACTGAGCAAGGAGCTGTCATTTGTAGTGAATGAATGGTGGGATTTGACATGGTGTGTTGGTATGTATTTTTTTGTGAATGAGTAGGGTATGTATTTTTTTGTGAATGAGTAGGGTATGTATTTTTTTGTGAATGAGTAGGGTATGTATTTTTTTGTGAATGAGTAGGAGTAGGCTGCATGCTCAGATATACAGCTGGTATGGATTCTGGGGGTACTCCATTCTTTTTTTTTGTTTTTATTGCAGGGGTTTCTCTTTAAAATCCATACAAGACAACCCCACACTAACCCGATCCCTTTGTCTAAATTCATCTGTCAGCCAAGAATCCCCAAGTGACAGCTGAGAAGGTCGGGCACTGGTTGCTTTGATGCCAGGGGCTGCTGGTTACTTAACAGCCAAGAGCCCTGAGCAGGGTTGCCAACCATCCGTAAGTCATTTTTACAGCTGTCCGTAAATGCAACAGCAGCAGGAAGAAATCAGCCTCAAACCGTATAGAAGTGGCCAGTATGACTAGGACGGAGAAACAGATGGGCTAACTGAAGCTACAGTTAATCTGCCTCCTGCTGTCTACTCAGCCTTTGTGAGGTGCTGTAACACTTACCCTTCCCAAGCTTGCTACATTTGACTGAGAAGAGAATATTGGAGCTGGGTGAGGGAAGAAGCCTAACAGCCTTGTGGCTGATGGGGGTGATGTAGCCAAGCTTGGCAGGTGAATCTGAGCTTGATTTAAGAGGAGGTAATCTCGAGAATGTGCGCACGCTGAGACATTTGCTGCCAAAGCCCTCTCTCATTTTGCGCTCTCTCTCTCTCTCTCTCTCTCTCTCTCTCTCCCTATATCACCCCCCCCCTCTTCTCTCTCTCTCTATCTCTCCTCTCTCTCTTCTCGCTACCTCTGTCTTCCCTCTTTCTCTTCTTTTTCTTTGTCTTCTGTATCCCTCTCCCACTCTTTTGCCCTCCCTTTCCCCTATTGCTATACCCACTGCTCACCATTCCTTATGTACTATCCTAAGGTGCCTCAGGTCTTCATACTTCTAGTCAAATTCATACTTTTACACTGCTTAGACTTTTCAAATGTTAAGCTGGGCAGATAACTTATAGGTATTGTGTATATTTACATAATGTTTACACTATTTAAATATTGCTTAGTCTAGTCAGTGTCAGTAATTTCTCCTTGATTTGTCAGTAAAACATCTGTGGGGGGTTGGCAACCCTGGCCCTGAGCAGGAGGGTGTCACATTTTGCATCAGTAGTAACACTCCTTCTAAATGTCTATTTTTCTGTTCGAACCCCTAAACAGGTAAAGGTCAGTCTGAACATGGGTTTGAGTCCAAACGGTAGCTCATACCTACATCTGTTCATGCCATTGCCCTGCACCTCGATCTACAGTGTATAGCCCACTACTACCACACTGTGTGCAAGGTTGGCCAGCTTTCTTCAAGCACGCCAATGACACAAGGGCCCCAATGCAGCCAGCAGAGGATCCATACTTAGGGCTGTATATAGTTCTTTAATTCATATATTTGCCGCCCAAGCGGAGCGGCGGGCGCCGGGCCCTCAGGAGGGGCAACAGGCATCGGGCCCCCAAGCGGAGCGGCGGGCACCGGGCCCCCAGGAGGGGCGACAGGCATCGGGCCCCCGGCGGGGCGACAGGCATCGGGCCTCCAGGAGGGGCAACAGGCATCGGGCCCCCAGGCGGGGCGACAGGCATCGGGCCCCCCGGCGGGGCGACAGGCATCGGGCCCCCCGGCGGGGCGACAGGCATCGGGCCCCCCGGCGGGGCGACAGACATCGGGCCCCCCGGCGGGGCGACAGGCATCGGGCCCCCAAGCGGAGCGGCGGGCGCCAGGCCCCCAGGAGGGGCGACAGGCATCGGGCCCCCAGGCGGGGCGACAGGCATCGGGCCCCCAGGAGGGGCGACAGGCATCGGGCCCCCAGGAGGGGCGACAGGCATCGGGCCCCCAGGCGGGGCGACAGGCATCGGGCCCCCAGGCGGGGCGACAGGCATCGGGCCCCCAGGCGGAGCGGCGGGCGCTGGACCCCCATGGCGGAGCGACAGGTCTCGGGCCCCCAGGCGGAGCGGCGGGCACCGAGTCACCAGGCACGACAGTGGGCTCCGAGTCAACTGGCAAGACTGCGGGCACCGAGTCAACTGGCAAGACTGCGGCCACCGAGTCAACTGGCAAGACTGCGGGCACCGAGTCGTCTGGCAAGACTGCGGGCACCGAGTCGTCTGGCAAGACTGCGGGCACCGAGTCAACTGGCGGAACAGCGGGCATCGAGTCAACTGGCGCAACAGCGGGCTTCGAGTCGTCTGGCAAGACTGCGGGCACCGAGTCGTCTGGCAAGACTGCGGGCACCGAGTCGTCTGGCAAGACTGCGGGCACCGAGTCGTCTGGCGGAACAGCGGGCATCAAGTCAACTGGCGGAACAGCGGGCATCGAGTCAACTGGCGGAACAGCGGGCACCGAGTCGTCTGGCAAGACTGCGGGCACCGAGTCGTCTGGCAAGACTGTGGGCACCGAGTCGTCTGGCAAGACTGCGGGCACCGAGTCGTCTGGCGGAACAGCGGGCATCAAGTCAACTGGCGGAACAGCGGGCACCGAGTCGTCTGGCAAGACTGCGGGCACCGAGTCGTCTGGCGGAACAGCGGGCATCGAGTCAACTGGCGGAACAGCGGGCACTGAGTCGTCTGGCAAGACTGCGGGCACCGAGTCACCTGGCAAGACTGCGGGCACCGAGTCGTCTGGCAAGACTGCGGGCACCGAGTCGTCTGGCAAGACTGCGGGCACCGAGTCGTCTGGCGGAACAGCGGGCATCGAGTCAACTGGCGGAACAGCGGGCACCGAGTCGTCTGGCAAGACTGCGGGCACCGAATCACCAGGCACGACAGTGGACTCTGACTCAATTGGCACGACAGCGGGCACTGGGTCATCAGGTACCGGATTGTCTGGCTCGATAGCGGGCATCGGGTCACCAGGTATGACAGCGGGCACTGGGTCACCAGGCATCAGGTCATTTGGCTTGACAGCGGGCATCGGGTCACCAGGTATGACAGCGGGCACTGGGTCACCAGGCATCAGGTCATTTAGCTCGCCAGCGGGCACCGCGTCATCTGGCAAGGCAGTGGGCACCGAGTCACCAGGCACGACAGCGGGCTCTGAGTCAACTGGCATGACAGCGGGCACCGGGTCATCAGGTACCGGATTGTCTGGCTCGACAGCGGGCATCGGGTTACCAGGCCTAATAGGATCGTAAGGCTGGATCAGTTCATCATGCTGGGTAGAGGCATCAGGCTGAATGCAGGCATCCGGCTGAGAAAAGGCATCAGGCTGAGTAGAGGCATCAGGCTGAGTAGAGGCTTCAGGCTGAGTAGAGGCTTCAGGCTGAGTAGAGGCTTCAGGCTGAGTAGAGGCTTCAGGCTGAACCACGGAAGGCAGGTTCACCGGTTTGGATACTGGCAGGATGGTATTGGTTGGAAAGAATTTTCACTTTTTTCTGGTTTTAACTACTGGAGCACTGCAAGTAAACGCAGGTCTGCAAACGAATGGAGCAGCTGGAGACAGAGAAGAGCTGGAGGATGGGACAGAGGAGGGAGCAGTTGCTACAGAGGGCTTTTTTACAGGGTTAAAGGCAGGATAGGTGCAGCGAGTGGGAACAGGGTACTGACATGCGGTAGATAGCCAAGTATACTGGGCTGTAACTGGAGGAGCTGTTGGGAATACAGGAGTAGAGCTTTGAGGAAATAGATTAGAAGCAGGACTGGGTTTTTGCAAGCTGACTGAGGCTGGGTGCAACAAATCTGTCCATGTCTGCAGTATGGGTTGAAGAAAGCTGAGCTTACACAAAGCCTGTCTGACCAAAGACTGCACTGCGTTTATACAATCTCTTAGTATCTGTGGTGAACATGTGGAATAACGCTCCAGAAAGTAACCCACATCATCCTCTAATAACCACACCAGGGACTCTACCTGGTCTGCACTAAATGGTGGCAAAAATTCATCCCTGCATTCGGGGGTACCAGATGAAACCAACTCAGCACAAACCTGAATCAATGGCTGCACCTCAGAGAATTCTGTGCCTTGATCTACTAGAACATGAGCGAGCCGTATACATTCTAGTAGTTCATCCCGGGGATACTCCTTCAGAGTCTGATAAGCATACTCCCTGTCATCAAACACTAGCAGATATAAATACGCAACCTCATCAGGATCCATCCTTCCCATCAACAAGCCAAGATGGCTTCCCTGTGCAGCCACTTCTGGTCAGGATTGGCCTTGCTGTAATGTCAGGGCTCCCGGGTATGACCAGAGGTGTGTGACTGACGCAGGGAAACGCAGACTTCAGATATGTTATAAACGATGTAATTTATTAACACTAACAATACAAACATAAACGCAGTGCAATACTAAAACATAACACAGTGCAAACAAACCAAACCAACCACCCACAGATAACAGTACATACAATGCAAGCGTCGTCAGGCAGGCTGGGTCAATATCAATCGGGCAGGTAGGTACAGGGGGAGCAAGCGGAGAATGGTCAGGGTCACAAGCCAGGTTCAGCAGGTAGCGGGCAGCGTGGTACAGAGGGTCAGGCAGAGGAGAATGGTCAGACAAGCCAGGGATCAGGAACAGGAGAATGGTCAGACAAGCCAGGGATCAGAGCAGGGTCAGCAGAGAATCAGACAGGGACAGGAACAGGAACAGCAACAGGAAACAGGGCCCAGGAGAAACACAACACCAAGGCAGAGTCTGCAGGTCTGAATGTCCCTTAAATACACCAGTATAATTAGTTCCAGGTGTTTGACTGGCTGCAAGGTTGAGTCTCTGATTGCTGGGAGCACCCGCTGGCCAGCCCTGGTACTGCAGCTCATAAGGCAGGTGAGTCCCAATATTGCTGGCCAGTCCATTCCTGACACTCGCACTGTTCATTTGCAGAAAGATAGAGAGACTAGGCCCAGCCCACCCATCATGGTACACTAAGACATTTCAGCTCTATTCTCTTGCTACATTAACCATCTGTTGTCTGTTGTCGTACACTTGTGGGGAAGTTATAGTTTAGACTTCATGTGTAAAAGTCCACTTATTATTGGTGCACATTGTCAGTGAAATGCACGTTACTACATGCTATACTGTTATACTCTATACACCTACTTCTCAATAGATAATATATGCTGTTACCTACTGTATACTCTTGGTATGATTACAGGGTAACCTTAAGGTACTGCAAAGTTTTCAAATCCAAGCTGACAAAGGTTGTATAACCTGAGGTGTCAGAGGGGTTGAGGTTTGCTACAGAACAAGGTGAGAACGGAGGACCCAACCCTATTAGCGTCTCCTGCGGGGGTATTGCTATAGGTGGAAAACTTCTCCTGTACATACCATATACAACGGTATGAGAATTACAGATTCACAAACATTTAACAATGTAAATGAGACATAACATATAGTTTTATTTAAATTTTACAACATGTTAGACAAGATATTGACTTAAAATATTATAGGGTATGTTCCATTTACAAAACCTTTATATCTTTGTATCCTTTGTGTGTTTTATCCCTCTTATATCTGGCTTCCTTTCCTTTTCTCTACTCTTGTATTAGATTTTAAGGGGTATTTTAATGTTAATTATTGGTTATACATTTTCAATAAGTGCAGATTTTAAATGCGCATTACAGTATTCATCTGTACGAAATTAATGATGTGACCTACGCATGTTTTCCCTTCTTATTTTTCTTATTGTATTGGATTATAATATGTAGAGATTTGTAGATTAGCCACTAGAGGGAACAAACATGACACCTCCCTGGTTAACAATAATTGTGATAAGAAATCAGCCAACATGTAGATTAATGTTTTGATGAGCAATGATAATCCAAAACTGCAAAGGAGGAAGTAGAGCCTGATTAAAGAGAAAATACAGCCATGTGTTTATACACTGTATATACAATTAAAAACTATCCATACATCGACAATATTGCTTACATCTAGCTGATCTATTTTACATTCATCACCAAAACATAAAAAGACTACACATTTCCTATTAGGGTGGTTTCAAACTGCCAAAACTCCTAAATGCTGCATCTTTGGTGCATGTTTTGAAACTGTACCAAAACTGTAGGACATCATAGAAGTCTATGGAGTAGGAAAGCACAGCTAACTCACACAAAACCATAGGTTACCTGCACTTTTCCCAAAGAGCAGAGGGACTGCTCCAGGACAGTCGAGGTATTACAGCTAGGGTTCAGTGCACAGGGTAACATCAGTGTTAAATATAGGGGTTTGTAAAACGTAGTCTTATTTTAGGGTTAGTGTTTCTGTTATGGTTAGGTTTAGGGTTAAGCGATAATGATGATTAGGGAAAAGTTAGGGGCCAGGGACACATTTATTATCTCATTTTAACATGTTTGTGGTGTTGAAATACTGGGTAGAGAATTAAAGCACAGTGGCTAAATAGGTAGCACTTCTGCCTGGCAGTACCAGGGTCATTGGTTTTGATCCAAACCATTTGCACCACCTGCCTGGAGTTTGCATGTTCTCCCTTTGCCTGCGTGGGTTTCCTCCGGGTACTCCTGTTACCTTCCACACTCCAAAGACATGCTGATTGGTTAATAGGATCTTGTCTAAATTGGCCCTGGTATGTGTATGTATGAATGTAAGTTAGGGACTTGAAGGTTAGGGACTGATGTCAATGTACAATATATATACAGTTTTGTTCAAAATAATAGCAGTCAGACATCACTAAGCTGATCAATCACTGTTTTTGGTAGAAATGATATTTCTACATGGCAAATAATTTACTAGCAGGTGTAGTAGAGTAATAGAAATCCAACAGATCCAACAGTCATGACATGCATGCTGCTGATTCTGTGTAATTGAATCACTAATTGAAAGGGGCATGTTCAAAATAATAGCAGTGTGGAGTTCTATTAGTGAGGTCATTCATTCTTTGAAAAACAGGTGGCAATTATTGCCCTTTTTTTAGGGAAGGAAGACAGCAAATGTGGTACATGCTGGTTACAATGCATTTCTCTCTGAAATTCTAAGGTAAATGGGTAGTTCCAGACATTGTTCAGAAGAACAGCGTACCTTGATTAAAAAGTTGATTGGAGAGGGGAAAACATATAAAGAAGTGCAGAAAATGATAGGCTGCTCAGCTAAAATGATCGCAAATGCTTTAAAATGGCAACCTAAACCTGAAAGACGTAGAAAAAGGCAAAAAACTACCATTCGAATGGATAGAAGAATAGCCAAAATGGCAAGGACTCAGCCAACAATCAGCTCCTGGAAGATCAAAGAAGGTCTAAAGTTACCTGTGAGTACTGATACAATTAGAAGACGCCTATGTGAAGCCAAGCTATCTGCAAGAAGCCCCTGCAAAGTCCCACTGTTGAAAAAAAGACGCGCTGAAGAGGTTACAATTTGTCAAAGAGCACATTGACTGGCCTAAAGAGAAATGGTGCAACATTTTGCGGACTGATGAAAGTAAGATTGTTCTTTTTGGGTCTAGTGGCCGGAGACAGTTTGTCAGATGACCCCCAAACACTGAATTCAAGCCACAGTACACTGTGAAGACAGTGAAGCATGGTTGCACAAGCATCATGATATGGGGATGTTTCTCATACTACGGTGTTATCGCATACCAGGGATCATGGATCAGTTTGAATACATCAGAATACTTGAAGAGGTCATGCTGCCTTATGCTGAAGAGGAAATGCCCTTGAAATGGGTGTTCCAACAAGACAACGACCCCCAACACACCAGTAAATGTGCAAAATCTTGGTTCCAGACCAACAAGATTGACGTTATGGAGTGGCCAGCCCAATCCCCGGATCTTAATCCAATAGAAAACTTGTGGGGTGACATCAAAAATGCAGTTTCTGAGGCAAAACCAAGAAATAGAGAAGAACTGTGGAATGTAGTCCAGTCATCCTGGGCTGGAATACCTGTTCACAGGTGCCAGAAGTTGGTTGACTCCATGCAACACAGATGTACAGCAGTTCTCAGAAACAGTGGTTATACAATTAAATATTAATTAAGTGATTCAAAGGAAAGCAAAATCTTCAAACATTTTTCAGTTTATATAGTGAATGTTTGAGTTTGTAAAGAAGAATACAATCACTGCTATTTTTATGAACAGTCTAATATTCACTTTTCTTCAATTTATTTTAGAGGAACAACACAAATTTGATATATTTTTCTTCATGTTTTGATTTGGAATAGAATGTGTAGTGTTCCCAATGCATTTGTGTGTATGGAAATAAAAGCTATTAGAAGGATTTTGAGCTTTATTCACTTTTTTCAACACACTGCTATTATTTTGAACACACCTGTATATATATGTAAAGCGCTGCATAAATTGACAGAACTATATACCGTATTTTTCGCTCCATAAGACGCACTTTTTTCCCCCAAAAAAAGGGGGGAAAATGTCAGTGCGTCTTATGGAGTGAATGTAAAGCGGCCGGTCCGGTATTTCTGCCGCCACCATGTCAGAATACCGGGCCGGCCGCTCAGCTCTTCTCTCCTGCAAGACCTTACCAGTTCCTCGCTCCAGCGCTGCAGTCTTCCCGCGCCGGCTTCTGCGACAGCCAGGTGCCCACTGCGCATGCGTGAGAAGCGCCGCGCTTTGTGAATGGTCCGGTGTCTTCTGGGACACATGACAGGTCCCAGAAGGCTCCGGGTCATTCACAAAGCGCAGTGCTTCTCGCGCATGTGCCGTGGGCACCCGGCTGTCACAGAAGCCGCCGCGGGAAGAAGGAAGGAACGACAACTCCGCGGAAGTGGGAGCAGGTACCTGTCAAATTCAGGTACCCGCTCCCCCTCCCTCCCCAAAGGTCCGCAGTCTCTGGTAATCTCCTTTACGGTCTGCAGTCTCTGGTCATCCCCTGCACTGTCCGCAGTCTCTGGTCATTCCCTGTACTGTGTCCGCAGTCTCTGGTCATTCCCTGTACTGTGTCCGCAGTCTCTGGCCATTCCCTGTACTGTGTCCGCAGTCTCTGGTCATCTCCCGTACTGTGTCCGCAGTCTCTGGTCATCTCCCGTACTGTGTCCGCAGTCTCTGGTCATCTCCCGTACTGTGTCCGCAGTCTCTGGTCATCTCCCGTACTGTGTCCGCAGTCTCTGGTCATCTCCCGTACTGTGTCCGCAGTCTCTGGTCATCTCCCGTACTGTGTCCGCAGTCTCTGGTCATCTCCCGTACTGTGTCCGCAGTCTCTGGTCATCCCCTGTACTGTGTCCGCAGTCTCTGGTCATCAACTGTACTGTGTCCGCAGTCTCTGGTCATCCCCTGTACTGTGTCCGCAGTCTCTGGTCATCCCCTGTACTGTGTCCGCAGTCTCTGGTCATCCCCTGTACTGTGTCCACAGTCTCTGGTCATCTCCTGTACTATGTCTGCAGTCTCTGGTCATCCCCTGTACTGTGTCCGCAGTCTCTGGTCATCCCCTGTACTGTGTCTGCAGTCTCTGGTCATCCCCTGTACGGTGTCTGCAGTCCACTGGTTCAGAATATTTTTTTTCTTATTTTTCTCTTCTAAAACCTAGGCGCGTCTTATGGTCAGGTGCGTCCTATGGAGCGAAAAATACGGTAAGTACCTGTAATAACTAAAATAAAATACCAGACCCTCTGGAATGCATCTGTACCGTCTTTGCAAAATACAAATTCCAACTTTTTGTCAAAGCATAGACAATAACTGGATCTTTCCATCAATATTTGTGACGCCTACAGTACATTGTCTTCTAGAATACATGCAGGGATGTATCTATGTTGTGTCTTTCAGATTCAGTATTTGTTTAAACAGTTTGGTGGTACAGGGGCACTCTGGAGGTCAGGCCAATAAAACAGGAGGTATGCATTGGCACCTTCTTGTGACTGTGCTTAACTCCTGGTTGCTTTTCATGTCATATTTGTGTTTTTTTGCATGGCTGATTTTTAGCATCTTTTGTAATATGACCATAGCATGCATTGATAGAAAAAAGTCAGAACTTTAGCTTTTTTACTAACATTTGAAAAACTTAAAGTGATTAAAATCCTTATTTTATAAAACAATAAACATGTTATACTCACCTGCTCTGTGCAGTGGTTTTGCATAGAGCAACCTCAATCGTACTCTTGTGGGGTTCCTAGCAGGTGCTCCTGGCTCCTCCATCAGCGAATGCCCCCATAGGAAGCCCCTTCCTATGGGGCATTCATGTGGATGTGATCCCAAGCCACGCTACCTGCATCCATGGACATAGACAGTGGGTCTCGTCCCTGCCTCCTGCTCCCTTGTCACAGCATTTGATTGACAGCAGCAGGAGCCAATGGCTCCCGCTACTATCAGTCTACCTTGTGAGGAGGGAGAGAGCAAAGAGAGCCGCTGCACAGTGCTGGATCAAGATCAGGCTCAGGTATCTAAATGGGGAGGCTGGCAGGGATCCTGGCCACAGAAGGTTTTTTACCTTAATGCAGAGAATGCACTAAGGTGAAAAAACATTAAGGCTCTAGGACCACTTTAGAAAAATGTTCAAAATGTAATACATACATGACCTCTGACTTGCAGTAAGGGGAATTTTAGATGAATTAAAATCTGCCCATTATGATCTCCTCATGTTTACTTAAATGATTTTGCATGGCTTAGATCTGGATTTTGTAACTAATAAATGTAGATCTCAATCTGCAATAATGTTATTTTAAATGTATTTTTTTTGCCTTTGCCCAAGGATTTTTTGGAAATTATTGTATATGCATAGGACCCTTTACTAGATCACCATAATTTTTGCATATTTTGGAAAATACAGATGAATAGAAATATTTTTTTAGCAACCAATAGTTTGATAATGGTTAGTCTTAGAAATATAACTAAATATTAAATACTATCACTACCCAAATATATAACTTGATACTTTAACAACAGTAGTCACTTGTTTTCCTGATCACACTGATCAGGATTTGAACTCGTTTGATGAAGCTATATACCACGATGTGAAGGACAGTTTAAATGATTGTAAATCAGCAGCCAAGATGGCATTTTACCTGTCAGAGAAGGCTTAATATTATTCTAACCTACATTTTATAGAGCTTTGCCTGCTACCTGGGCATTTGCCAAAATACAGGGAAATTCTCTCTTCATGCTGTATTCATTTTTCTCATTTGTTTGGCTCAACTGATGATTTACAGTTTTATTCAGGAATTGTTTGTTGTGTGATTGAATGGTATATTATCATGAAAGCATTGTTTTTTTGTGTTATTTTATGTGTGAGCAGTATAATTATACATAAATTATCTCCTGCTGCATAGATTAATGGTATACTCTAAGCAAAAATTGAAAATGAAAGATCTTTTAAACCAAATCACTAAGTCACATATCAGATTTAACCACCTCAATATGGGAAATTTTCATCCCCTTCATGCCCAGGCCAATTTTCAGATTTTAGCGCTTCAACCTTTAAATGACAAATACTCTTTTTTGTGAGATAGACAGAGCTTTCTTTTGGTGGTAATTAATCCCTACTGTTTTTTTTTATTTTTTTGCTATATATATTTTATTGCTGAATATGGGGATTCCACATGTGTGAGACTTTTTCACAGCCTAAATGCATAGAGTGGCCCAAAATCAAGGAGCATCTTTGGGCTTTCAAGGAGCATAAATTACGTATACTGTATATTACTCATCTAGTTACTTGCTACCTATCACATTTTTAGAGGCTCTGTAGCACCAGGACAGTGGAAACACCCACAGAATGACCCTGCAAAGTAAACACTCCAAGGTATATTCTGAAAAGCATAGTGAGTGTTTTGAAATATAATTTTTGGAAAAATGCAGAAAATAAAATGAAAATGTACTTTTTTTACACAAAGTTATCAATAAATATTTCTAACATACATCATGGACAAACGTAAAATTAAACAGGAAAGCACATTCTGCTACTCATCCTGAGTATGGCCATATCACATATGTGAGACTTTTTCACAGCCTAGCCATATGGAGAGGCCCAAAATCAAAGGAAGCACCTTCAGGCTTTCTAGAGACATAAATTACTTATCTAATTTCCTGACTACATATAACATTTTTGGAGGCCCAAAAATGTAAGTTGTCAATCAAAAAGATTAATTGAAGTTTTCAATCAATATTTTTCAGGGATGCCAAAAGCAGGTATCCAGCTAGGATGACCAGATCAGTGGGGTGTACCTTAAGAAATCAGGAACCAGGCTGAGTAAGGTTAAATGAAGTTTATTAACATAAATATCACTCTTTCAACACCAACAACTCCAACACCAGTAAACCATAAACAATAAAAAGTGACAAATTAAATGTGAAAGTGCAGCAACCCAAACAATAGCCTAACTATATATAAATGGAGGGAGCACACATAAGCAGGACAAGGACAGGACTAAGACAGGAAACAAGAGGAGCAGAGAGCAAGGTACTGGGAGAGCTGGATGCAGGAAGCAGGGTACAAGGAGCAAGTTACAGGAACAGGTCTCAGGGTCAGGTACAGGTACAGGAACAAAGATCAGGTACAAGGATTAGGCTCAGGCAGGGACACATCTTGAAGGAAGAACACTGAAGCACTGAACCTCAGTTATGGGCAGGCTTAAATACCTCCCAGCAGCCCAAGTCCGGTGCAGCCTAATTACCTGGAAACCCTTGCTGCCAGGGGACATGATCTCTTTGACTCTGGTAACAGTGCCACCAGCAGGTGACTGTCAGGGCTCCCAGGTGTGACCAGAGGTGTGTGGCTGACGCAGGGAAACGCAGACCTCAGATATGTTATAAACAATATAATTTATTAACACTAACAATACAAACATAAACGCAGTGCAATACTAAAACATAATACAGTGCAACCAAACCAAACCAAACCAACCACCCACAGATAACAGTACATACAAGCAAGCGTCGTCAGGCAGGCCGGGTCAATATCAATTGGGCAGGTAGGTACAGGGGGAGCAAGCGGAGATTGGTCGGGGTCACAGGCCAGGTTCAGCAGGTAGCAAGCAGCGTAGTACAGAGGGTCAGGCAGAGGGATGGTCAGGGTCACAAGCCAGGGATCAGAACAGGTAGCAAGCAGCGTGGTACAGAGGGTCAGGCAGAGGGATGGTCAGGAGCGAGCCGGGATCAGAGCAGGAGAAGTCAGCAGCGGTTCAGAAACAGGATGCAGGACAGAAACAGGATACAGGGCCCAGGACAAACACAACACCAAGGCAGAGTCTGTGGGTCTGGCCATCCCTTAAATACCCCAGCATAATCAGTTCCAGGTGTTAGCTGGCTGCAAAGTTGAGTCTCTGATTGCTGGGAGCATCCGCTGGCCAGCCCTGGTACTGCAGATCAAAAGGCAGGTGAGTCCCACCATTGCTGGCCAGTCCATTCCTGACAGTGACCCAGGTAACAACACAAGTCCTGACAATATTTCTATCACACATCATTGACATACTTAGAATTACAACCCAAAACATATTCTGCTACTCATCCCGAGTATGGTGATATCATATGTTTGAGACTTTTTCACAGCCTAGCCATATGGAGAGGCCTAAAATCAAAGGAAGCACCTTTCTAGAGACATAAATTACTCATCTAATTTCCTGACTACTTATCACTTTTTTGGAGGCCCAGGAGAGTAGAAAAACCCACAAAATGACCACATTTTGGAGAGTAAACACTCCAAGGTATTTTTTTTAAAGGCATGGTGAGTCTTTCAAAACTTAATTTTATTGCCAATGTGGAAAGATACATAGTATCCAGTGCGTAATCAGTCCAGACACTGAAAAAGTCTCACACATATGCTATTGCAGAGTAGCAGAATGTGTTTTTGGGCATATCTCTAAGTATGCCCATGTTTTGTGTGAGAAATAATTTATTAAATTATTAATTTAACGCCTTTGTGTAAAGATCTTAATTCATTTTCTTTCCATCCTGTTCTCATGTTGATGGGGACAAAGGCCTCATCCTCACCTCCCTAGTCCAGTGTAGAGGTCTGTAGGGAGAACTCATTGGCATCTCAAAGCCCCATTCAAAATTAGGGGTCCCCCAGATATCTGACCCTCCCCCTATGTGCCTGAGTATGGGATACATAGTACTTCTTGTTACTTATTCTGTAAAAGAAGATAGATAATAATTAAAAACAGGCAGCTTTTAAAAAATCCCTTCTAACCCCCCCCCCCCCCCCAAAAAAAACCATGTATTACCATACTAATTCCAGAGTCAATTACATTGTCCAGCAATGAGTGACACCCCGATGACCCACTGAAGCAAATACAATGACCAACACCACAACTATCATTTTGTACCAGGAACCCATAGCAAATGACAGATCCCCGGCTGATGTAATGTAAGCAATGGCACTTGACTGATGTTACTGACCAAATATGCTCATGACAATATTTGTTCAATGGTGTCAATCCAGATCCCTCTGCCACTTTGTTTAAAACCATAAGCAGGCTAGGGATTTAAAATGTCATTTAGCTAATATAGCTTGTTAAAATATTGTAATCTGAAACACAAATTTTATTTTATCAAAACGAAGGATTCAATTAACTTTTTAATGTTACACTGATCTATATGATATATGATATAGTGATAGTATACTGTAGGCATTGGAAGCTGGTTGGAAATCAGATGCGGAATCAGTACAAACAAGGAAAAAAGTAGACAAGCTCATCTGTTTACCACCTCAGCGCAGGCTCACATACAGTTTTCCCTTTTAAGCAGGAATATTTATAGTGAGGTAGAGTGGAAAAGGAGAGTAGGGGTAGGAGATGTAGGAAAGAGGGAGTACTAGGACAAAGTAGGACGTAGAGGAAAGAGAGTATAGAGGAAAATATGCAGGTAAAGGTAAACACAGTTGCTGCAGTGGCTTTCTGTGGGGTATGTTCAGTGACTACCTGCTTATAAAGTATTAGCTGAAGTTCAGCTTCAGTTTGTTAGTGTATTTAAATCTTCCAGTACATCTATTATTTCCTTCCCCCACACTGACAATGCTGCTGTCCAAAGGTGCCCTCTGTGCTCCTGCATCCAAAATGGGGACACTGTAATACAGGAGTTGTGTTATTGTCCAGATCACCAGGTGAAAACAGAGGAAAAAAAGCCTAAGAGTTGTAAGATGCAATATTACAATTTTGTTTTTTGTATATTATACAGCTTTAAATCTTTCATATGGTGGATTTTTGCAATTTTGGAAAGCTACAGTTGGTTGGTAGGGGTGATTCTTGTATCCAGAGGCATACATGCTCTAGCTACTATTACTAAGGGGATCAGTAGGCATTGTATGTAATGTTTTCTAGATAAATGATTCAGATGTAACAAAAAGATGCTCTGGGTATTTCCACTATCAATATCGGTAGCTTATGAGTAATCTCTTTCACTTGGCTCCAGAAATTATTCAGTTTGAGGCATTACCAAAAGATGTGTAAGAGGGTTCTCTTCTGTCGTTTCCATCTCCAGCAGAGGTTGGATACTTGCTTACATAGTTTGTTTAGAAAGGTGAGCACTCTATACCATCTGGTTAGGAGTTGATAACCCAACTCCTGGGTTTTATTGGAGATGGAGAAGTGATATGTTGTGTTACTATGGCTGTTTTAGTGATTTTTTTAAAGCATAAATATATGGAATAACGAATTTTGGTTATCATGTATTGTTTTTAGATGCTATGCTTTCCCTATTCACATACCAATGGATTCATTTGACTGGTTCATGGAGCTTATGCAACTAGAAGTGATGTTGACAGGAAGCAGGGGGAGGGAACAAACAATTTGAACACAGCCATGAACTGAAGGCAAAGAGAACTAGTTTGCAGGACTCAGAGAAACAAGAAGTTTTGGAAGAAATCTTGAATAGAAAGAAGATGACTCCATATCACCATAAGACCAAAGAAAGTCTGTGCAAGGAGGATATTTTACCTGGGGATGACACTAAATATACAACCCAAGTTAAGTAACTGTTTAGTGTATTCCTATTACATTGTCCATGCCCATTTCCTAGGAAGGATAGATAGCTTGTGCATGTGTATGTTGTATGCATATTTTGTAATACTCTGTCTTGTAGTTTCCTAAATTTGTAAGTAGTTTGTACAGCATTCTTGTTTTGGATAGCACATTTATATATACAGGGATCGATATATGCAAACATTTTTTATGCTTCCTTGCTTTACAGCAAAACATACAGTATGTGAAATACAAAATTTGTTCTCTTTGTTCTGGAGTAAACTGTGTATGGAGACCACTCTCCCATTTCTGAAGGAACAGTAGAGGAGGAAAATCTGAGGGTGTGGTCAATAAAATGTATGTTTGTGAGAATGCTGTAGTGGCCCCTATCTGAGCATACATTCCCAAAAGAGGAGTTCAAAAAGTAGCATAATTGTAACGTAACCCATCTGGGAAGGGGAGATTGGGAGAGCAAGCTTGATTCCGCAAGAGATCTGTGTTTGTCCTGTATTCTAATATCTTTAAAGTGGAACATATTGGATTTTATTATTGAGAATAACTGAGGATTGTGCATACAAATTTGGGGTTACTAATTACTGGGGTCATATCCATAACTTTATAGATTGTAGAAAGGAGTATATGGGACGTTGACACTACTTGTAAGAGGGGTCCAATGGTGTGTGAGTATTGAGTTGTTAGTGTGCCTAGGGTTTAGCCAGGAGATACATTGTAGGGGGAATTGGGAAGTGGTTTGCTTCATTTCCATCCATAGTTTACAGTCTTGATGGCGGCACCAGTTGATGATCCTGGCCCAGTGTGATGCGTAGTAGTATGTGAGTGGGTTGAGTGGGTAAAACTGGAGAGTGCAAAATCTGGTGCAGCTCTGCATAGATACCAATCAGATCACATTTTTCTGTCAAAGCTTTATTGAACAAGCTGAACCTGAAAGCTGATTACTTACTATGCTGAGCTGCTCCTAATTTTGCATTTGCGCGTTTTAGTAAATCAACCCCAATGGTTTTCTGAGAACCATTGAATATGAATGGCTGTATTCCTTTCTGTCAAGCATTGAAGGAGGCCCCAAAGTTAATAAACCATTGTGAGAGAGAACTGAAGATCATTCCATGTACTTTCTTTATATTATATTCCACATTTTAATGCATGATGCTCTTAACAATAATGGTATTCAAACTGATATTAAAAAGTTTTTATAAAATCTCTAAACACTGTTTGTTACATACATTAATTTATATGTTTAGCTTGTTTTCTATGTTACTCTAAACTAAACTAAAGAAAATGTAAAATACATTGCCAAATGGTTCACCTGCATGCATCGCTGTTGGTTAGAGATCAACAGAAAATGCTGCCGTGGCTGACTTCCCCAGGGGTTACATTATGCTAACGTGAGTTACCATTCACATTTGTTACTTCAATAAATTGACTTTTTTTATATTCTTTATATGACACTAGCCAACTACAAGTGTCCTCGCTAATAATACTTTAGAAAATATTGGGTATAACCATTTTCTACAGTCTGTTAAATCAGACTGAAACCAAAGTGAATAAATCGACCTAAAGTTCCTAATCACGACAACTCTTTTACAGCAGGAATCACAAATGGTAAAATAGTCTTGGCAGCACTTGAGTTTTTCATCCAAAACCTGCAGTAAATTTGCTGTCATTTTATCATATTACAGGATTCTAAAGAACCACATGAAGCTAGAGAGTAAAAACACTCTTAAATGAAAGATTTAGATCTTACATTTCAGAACAACTACAGAGATGAAAATATTATTACATCCCTGCAATATGAAAGAACTGTAAAATTGTCAACCATATGTGGAATAAGGGGGCTGTTTTTTTCATTTTTCAGAAAACCTCCAGAACCTGCATTTGTTTTTTAAAATATAAGCATTCAAAATATTTCTTAACTGATAATCGCTGCATCCATTCTAGTGTATCAGTGGTAGACATTTTAATCTTGATTTTAGATTTTTTGGGAAAATATGCTTTCAGCTGACATCATCATTTTCATTGAAACTAAAACTATGACCAATGATTGAAAAAATGTGCTACAACACTTATTGTAAGTACAGCTGTACTTATTGTATTTGTTTTGTTCTGTGCAAAGTCTCACAAATACATGTTGATCCTGGGGAAGACGTCACTAAGTGTAGTATTAAAAGACCAATTTATTAAGCAAGATGTGTTAAAAACACTCACAAGATAGCAATAAAATGTCGCTTGTTATAGATAATGGTCCCTGTCAGTCCTTAATGTCCTAAAGATCAGCCAGTGTGGGTCTGTAGCCATGGATGGAGAGATGAAGAGATGCCAGGATGCTTTGGATCGCACACGAGGCGGACATGACTTCATGAGTGGAAGATCCGGTGCCTTGGAGGACAGGCTATGTGCTCAGAGTTCTCTGGTCCTTAGAGGCCTGGAAGCACACTGCTGTATCCCACTAATTATGGGCACAGCAGCAGCTAGGCAGACTACAGATACCAGCATGGCAATTCAGTTAAACAAAGTAGAAAAAGCAACATGAACATAAAACCAGAGGTAAAAAACACTCTATGTGATACAATTCTCAGCAAGCAGGAGAGTAGGGAAACCAGAGGCCGCCTAGTTCGCCTAGCGGTAGTGCTGACCTTGCCTGCCAGTGAATTCCACCTCATGCAGTTTCCTGTGACAATGCAACTGCACTGCTCCTGAATTCATAACAGTGTTGTCGCCCTCATGAAGGTTGTGCTAGCTTACTCTACAGATGACTGACAAGACGTTTGAGGGACAGGGTGCTATCCACATTGTAATGCTGATACACAAGCCTGTAGCTTGTCATTCAGCAGTTAGCCATATCTAGCCCTGCCCATTAGTTCCTGGATCTGCTTCTTAAAGACTAAGTTAGCCAAAATATTTTTTTATATATGTGCGTTCATGTATGTATTTAATAAATCATAGTCTCTATCATTTTCATGTACAGTCAGGTCCATAAATATTGGGACATCGACACAATTCTAACGTTTTTGGCTCTATACGCCACCACCACAATGGATTTGAAATGAAACAAACAAGTGCTTTAATTGCAGACTGTCAGCTTTAATTTGAGGGTATTTACATCCAAATCAGGTGAACGGTGTAGGAATTACAACAGTTTGCATATGTGCCTCCCACTTGTTAAGGGACCAAAAGTAATGGGACAGAATAATAATCATAAATCAAACTTTCACTTTTTAACACTTGGTTGCAAATCCTTTGCAGTCAATTACAGCCTGAAGTTTGGAACGCATAGACCTCACCAGACGCTGGGTTTCATCCCTGGTGATGCTCTGCCAAGCCTCTACTGCAACTGTCTTCAGTTCCTGCTTGTTCTTGGGGCATTTTCCCTTCAGTTTTGTCTTCAGCAAGTGAAATGCATGCTCAATCGGATTCAGGCCAGGTGATTGACTTGGCCATTGAATAACATTCCACTTCTTTCCCTTAAAAAACACTTTGGTTGCTTTTGCAGTATGCTTTGGGTCATTGTCCATCTGCACTGTGAAGGGGCATCCAATGTACTTCTTCCATCTGAAGTAACTGGTTGATCCTGCCAGTCAATTTTTTTCCTTATTCTGAAATGACCACACAAAGTACAGAAGCTTATCTGCGTTAGTGTGGTCAGTTTCCATCCTTTGGTTGGGCATTCAGAGGTACAGTACACTGTGCAGACACACAGTATGCCTTTGAGTAGTTTTTTCAGCCACCACACCAACCCTTGACCAATCAAAGCCTGCTATTGGCACACATCTCTTTCCATTCCCAGCCCACCTCTTGAACACACCCTCTGCTCAAGCACAGTCTGCGTCTGGCCTCAGGCTGAACAGATGATGGAATACAGGCACACTATGGGGGAGATTTGCTAAAACTGGAGCACTCAGAATCTAGTGTATCTGTGCTTGGCAGCCAATCAGCTTCTAACTTCAACTTGTTCAATTAAGATTTGACAATAAAACATGAAAGCTAGTTGGTTTTATGCACCAGAAATTGCACCTTCCAGTTTTAGTAAATAACCCCTATGTGTTTTTACAGTGTTCTGAACCCCTGCCCCCCCCCCCCCCCCCAACACACACACACACACTGCCATGAAGAAGTGATGCATGGTCACGCAGAACTTTTTAACCTCATAAAAAAAAGGTAAGGAGGGCAATTTCTGAACTCAGAACTTTAACCACATGCTTACAGAGCTATAGCCGAATGGCAGCTGCAGCACGGTCGTCCAGTTCTGGGAGGGCGTCATATGATGTCCTCCCAGAACGCATCCTCCCGCGTGCCCCTAGCTGCGTGCACTCGGCGATCTCTGTAATAGCTGTGCCCTACAGACACAGCTGATCACGTGATGAGGCAAAAGGCCAATCACAGTGGTTTTTTACCACATGATCAGCTGTGTCCAATGACACATCAGATCATGGAGTAAATACAATTGCTGCTTATCGGCAGCACTTTCCTCACGCTGTCACAGCGTCGGGAAAGTACTGCCGATAACCGGCAGCTGTCACCGAGCAGATCGGCACTGATCATCAGTGCCCTGATGATCAGTACCCTGCAGTGCCACCCAGCAGTGCCACCCACTAGTGCCCAGCAGTGCCACCCACCAGTGCCCATCTGTGGCCAGGAGTGCAACCCACCAGTGCCCATCTGTGGCCAGCAGTGCCACCCACCAGTGCCCATCTGTCTTCAGCAGTGCCACCCATCAGTGCCCCCCATCATTGCTGCCAAGCAGTTGCACCCATCAGTGCCCATCAGTGCCACCCGTCAGTGCTACCAGTCAGTGTCGTCAGTCAGTACTGTCAGTCAGTGCCATCAGCCAGCACCACTTTTCAGTGTCACCCATCAGTGCCACCTTTCAGTGCCACCTATCACTGCCCAACATTGCTGCATGTCAGTGCAGCATCATCAGTGCCTCCTCAACAATGCCCACCAGTGCCACCTCATCAGTGCAGCCTAGCAGTGCCCATCAGTGCTGCCTATCCCTGCCACCTCATCAGTGCCCATCGATGCTACCTATCAGTGCTGCCTATCAGTGCAGGCTCATCGACGCACATCAGTGAAGGAGAAAAATTACCTGTTTCCAACATTTTATAATATAAACAAAGAAAAACTTTTTTATTTCAAATTTATTTCCCTTTTTTTGTTTATAGTGCAAAAAATTAAACACCCAGTAGTTATTAAATACCACCAAAAGAAAGCTCAATTTGTGTGTAAAAAATGATAAAAATTTAATATGGGTGCAGTGTTACATGACTGCACAATTTTCATTCAAAGTGCAACAGCACTGAAAATTGGCCTGGGCATAAAGAGGGTAAAAGTCCCAGGTAAGCAAGTGGGTAAACACCCCTTCCCCCACTGTAGGCTGCACTGCCAGGGAAGGGGAGCATGTGAGACACAAATGAAAAAGGATTTGTCTTGCAAATGTTTTTCTTTTTACTCTTTCAGGCTGATGTATTAAATAGAATTGGATTTGGGATCTAATTAGCCTGCCACACTGCAGCCTTTAGATATACTTTAAAGTAACCTTTAAACATAATAACTCTGGTCCTGCCCTATGTGATTATTACCAGTATCTCAAGTAATATAAAAGCCTGAGGGTTAATCAACATTTTATGTATGTCTTGCAGAAATATAACATCACTGATAATAAGGTACATTAATTGTAACATACAGTAAACAACACAATATTTGCCTAAAACAGCCTAAAAGACAACACCAGTGTATTGTCGATATCCATTACTCCTCCATATCTACAGGCTTGTGAATTTGGACAAAATAAACATCACATGCTCTAAGAGAAGCCAAAAAAATGTGTTGCTTGAATCATGTTTTTATGACTTCCCTCCAAGGCTAATTATCTTTCAGAGTAATGTATAGATGTTAAATTTACACTCTAAATACAGAGCTAAACATTTCTGTCCAATTTAATCCTCATTAAACTAATCTAATGTCATGTCAGGCCAGCTATCCTCAGGAAAATGGATTAGCTAACGCAACTGATCAAACACAGAGCCCTCTGTTTCAGCCTCTCTGTAATTTTCTCTCATATCTTCATTTAAAACCTACAGTAACTATCACAGTTCAGTTCTTTCTAGAAATTATAAAACACTGTAATAAGAAAAAGCTCATACCACAAAAAAGGAGAAAAACGTGGGATTACTTTTTTTTACAATATTGTGAACATTCTTTCTTTGTTGTTCTAGCCCTACATGGCTATCGATGAAAATATGATTACTCATCTTGCAAATCATAGGACTTTTTGCTTGCTTACATAAAATCTAACCCACAAAAGATCATTTCACTGTATATTGGTATCCTTAATTTAAAGTGTAGTATATATGGATCCCATAAAAACAGATTCTGCAGGCTTGTCTTTGCACTGTACAGGCAACCAAAGTTATTTGTAAAATATCTATATTACACATAGTTTATGGATTCCTGCATGTCTGCTTTATCAAAATGGTTAGCGTTGCCATAGGTTAGTTAGAGTGATCAGCTGCTGATCAATTAAAGCTGAACTCAAGGCAAACAGTTAAATTCACAGTTTAAATACATACAATAAAGGAAATAAGTAGTTGATCCCTTGCTGATTTTGAATGTTTGCCCACTCACAAAGAAATGATCATTCTACAAATCGAATGGTAGGTGTATTGTAACACTGAGAGACTGAATAGCAACAAACAATTCAAAAGAAATGGATGTCTAACAAATTATGCACTGATTTGCATGTTCATGAGGGAAATAAGTATTTGATCCCCTTCACAAAACATGACTTGGTACTTGGTGGCAAATCCCTTGTTGGCAAACACAGAGGTCAGACATTTCCTGTAGTTGGCCACCAGGTTTGCACACATCTCAGGAGGGATTTTGGCCCACTCCTCTTGGCAGATCCTCTCCAAGTCATTAAGGTTTGGTGGCTGATGTTTGGCAACTCAAACTTTCAGCTCCCTCCACAGATTTTCAATCAGATTAAGGTCTGGAGACTGGCTAGGCCACTTCAGAACCTTAATGTGCTTCTTCTTGAGCCACTCCTTTGTTGCCTTGGCCGTGTGTTTTGGGTCATTGTCATGCTGAAATACCCATCCACGATCCATTTTCAATGCCCTGGCTGAGGGAAGAAGGTTCTCACCCAAGAATTGACAGTACATTGCCCTGTCCATCGTCCCTTTGATGTGGTGAAGTTGTCCTGTCCCCAAGCAGAAAAACACCCCCAAAGCAGAATGTTTCCACCACCATGTTTGACAGTTGGGATGGTGTTCTTGGGGTCATAGGCAGCATTCCTCCTCCTCCAAACACGGCGAGTTGAGTTGCTACCAAAGAGCTCGATTTTGGTCTCATCTGACCACAACACTTTCAACCAGTCCTCCTCTGCATCATTTAGATGTTCAGTGGCAAACTTCAGACGGGCCTGGACATGTGCTTTCTTGAGCAGAAAGACCTTGCAGGCATTGCAGGATTTCAATCCTTGTCGGCGTAATGTTACCAATTGTTTTCTTGGTGACTGTGGTCCCAACTGCCTGGAGATCATTAACAAGATCCTCACGTGTAGTTCTGGGATGATTCCTCACTGTTCTCATGATCACTGACACTCCACGAGGTGATATCTTGCATGGTGCATCAGACCTAGGGAGACTGACAGTTGTTTTGTGTTTCTTCCATTTGCGAATTATTTCACCAACTGTTGTCACCTTCTCACCAAACTGCTTGGCGATAGTTTGGAAGCCCAGTCCAACCTTGTGTAGGTCTACAATCTTGTCCCTGACATCCTTGGACAGCTCTTTGGTCTTTGCCTTGGTGGAGAGTTTGGAATCTGATTGTTTGATTGCTCCTGTGGACAGGTGTCTTTTATACAGGTAACAAAATGAGATTAGCAGCACTCCCTTTAAGAGACTGCTTCTAATCTCAGCTTGTTACCTGTATGAAAGACACCTGATAGCCAGAAATCCTGCTGAATGATAGGGGATCAAATACTTATTTCCCTCATGAACAAGCAAATCAGTGGATAATTTGTTAGACGTGCAATTCTTTTGAATTTTTTGCTCCTATTCTGTCTCTCAGTGTTACAATACATCCCAAAATTTGATTTTTTTAGATGGATCATTTCTTTGTGAGTGGGCAAAAATTCAAAATCAGCAGGGGATCAAATAGTTATTTCCTTCACTGTATAAGGAAACTTTTTACCTGCCAAAGGATTTAGAATTCTGCCAATCCAGTCTTAAAACTGACACAGCTCAGCCATACAGTAATGCCTTATATGGTGGGGAAGAGACCTGATTTCTCTCTGTCTCTCTGAGAACTTTTGACTGATGAGCACATATCTGTCACTCCGTTCTCTCCTCCTATCAGCATGACCCTTATTTTCACATGAGCACTGTATCACTGAGCATCATCTCTCACTCTGTTCTCTGTTCTGTACAGCCATCAGAAATCAATGATAGGTAGCTACTTCAATGGTCCAGTATGGCTTAATCCACAGCTACTCGTAACTTTTCATAACTCTATTAATGCTGGACTGGTGACGCCATTGGATGCACAGGTGCACTAATGGGTTATTTGTTATGTAAAAATAATGTAATTATTATATAAGCAGTACTGAGTATATTCAAGGTTGCTTCAATTTGGCAGAAGGACTCTAACAAGGTAGCATAAACTATTTATTTTGCTTTCATATTGCTTCTATGGAAAAGAGAAATCGATAGCTTTAATTTTCCTGAAATTTCTACAAAATATCACCCTTTAGCCAGTGGGGAATGTGAAATTAAATATATATTGGTGGTTTAGGTTTTTAAATGGCTCCTGAGGTTTATAGAAGCTTTATTTAATTACCCTGGACCTGTTCTTGTGCCAAAATAGCCCCCCATTAGTATCATTATTTTACATTTTTCATAGAAAAACACAATATCATGAAAGGGTAAAATTAAAAGCATATACATAACATCTACAATATGCAGCAAACTATAGGTTTATATGCCCCCATCCCTGTGTGTTGTGCAACTTTTTGTTCTAATTTTAACATTAACCTAACTTTTTTCTACCTTAAAACTAGAATGAAAAAAAGAGGTCACATGAATATTTGTGCTTTTTTTCATATCACTGTCAGTTGGGAGGGTAAGTTGGAGACAGCGCATCACTGCAATAACCCCCACGGCAAAATTGATTGACATTTTGCAGACATCATGCCTATCTAGGCTAATACACATAGTTTTGCCTGAACATGAACAGTAGAAGACATTAAATCAGATGCTGTGTATTACATAAACTTCCCATGCAGATTGTACTGCACACATGTTAGTCTGAGCAACCATTCTATACTCCTTAAAATTTTTGTAAAAATGGGTAATACAGCACACATTATCACCTATTACTATAAGAAATACAGCAACAGACACAACACTTACATGCAGAACAATAGTACGTAGACTGCATGCTGCAGAAGACTTCCGGAGTCTAGCATTGATGATATTAATTATGATTTTTACTTGACCTAAAGCATATTGGCATGTTTAGCTATTGTTTTTTTTTTTTTTACTAGACTTTTTTTTATTTTATTTAAACTTATTTTAGACTTTATTTTTACTTTTTTTTAAGTGACTATGCTACAGGTCCTGTGTTACCAAATTACAAGTGGTAACCCAAATGTGCACATCCCTCTTATATAACTACTTGCCCTCCTGAGGATTTACCCCCTTCCTGACCAGGCCATTTTTGTTGCATTACGATACTGTGTTACTTTAACTGAAAATTGCGTGGTCATGCAACGCTGCACCCAAATTAAATGTACTTCCTTTTTTTCACACAAATTGAGCTTTCTTTCAGTGGTATTTGATCGCCTGTGTGGTTCTTTTTTTGTGCTATAAAAGCAAAAAGCCCAACAATTTTGAGAAAAAAAAACAATATTTTTTAATTTTTGCTATTAACCACTTGCCTACCGGCACTTATACCCCCTTATTTGCCAGGCCAATTTTCAGCTTTCAGCGCTGCCGCACTTTGATTGACAATTGCGCGGTCATGCAACATTGTACCCATATGAAATTTTGATCATTTTTTTCTCACAAATAGAGCTTTCTTTTGGTGGTATTTAATCGCCACTGAGCGCTTTACTTTTTGCGCTATAAATAAAAAAATTGCAAAAAATTTGAAAAAAAAAAGTTTCTTTGTTTCTATTATAAATTTTTTCAAACAGGTATTTTTTCTCCTTCACTGATGTGCGTTGATGAGGCAGCACTGATGGGCACTGATAGGCGGCACTGATGGGCACTGATAGGCAGCACTAAAGGGCACTGATAGGCAGTACTAATGAGGTGGCACGGATAGGCGGCACTAATATGCAGCACTGATAGGTGGCACTGATAGGTGACACTGATGATGGGTACTGATAGACGGCACTGACTGGCATCACTGCTGGGCACTGACTGGCGGCACTGACTGGCACAACCCCTGGGCACTGACTGGTGGCACTGACTGGCAGCACTGCTGGGCTGCACTGGTGGGTGGCACTGGTGGGCAGCACTGGTGGGTGGGCACAGGTGGGTGGCACTGGTGGGCACAGGTGGGTGGCACTGCTGGGCACAGGTGGGTGGCACTTCTGGGCACAGGTGTGTGACACTGCAGAGTGGCACAGGTGGGTGCACTGCTGGGCACAGGTGGGTGATCTGCTGGCACAGGTGGGCGGAGCTAGTGGGCGCACTGCTGGGCACAGGTGGGCGGAACTTGCGGGTGGCACTGCTGGGCACCGATCATCAGGGCACTGATCATCAGTGCCCTGATGATCGGTGCTGTTCCCCGCTCTGACAACTGCCGGTTCTCGGCAGTACTTTCCTCACGATCTGACAGCGTGAGGAAAGTGCAGCCGAGAACCGGCACTTGCATTTCCCTCTGATCAGCGTGTCATTGGACACCGCTGATCACGTGGTAAAAGGCCGCTGTGATTGGCCTTTTACCACATCACGTGATCAGCTGTGTCCGTAGGACACAGCGATCACGGAGATCGCCGGGTGCGCGCCCCCTGGGGCGCGCAGGAGAGCGCGTTCTGGGAGGACGTCATATGACGTCCACTCAGAACTGGCCGGCCGCAGTGTAGCCATCATTCGGCTATCTGCGGTCGGCAACTAGTTAAACATGTGCAGTAAAAAAAAATTTTAAAAATCACATTTCGCCATAAATTTAGGCCAAAATGTATTCTGCTACATGTTTTTTCTAAATAAAAATCCCAATACATGTAAATTAATTGTTTTACATGAAAATTATAGCATTTACAAATAGCAGTATATAAACTGGTATTTTTTTTTTTTTTTACTAGTAATGGCGGCAATCAGGACTGCGGCGGGCATTCTGACACTGGGGGAAACTGGCTTGGTGTCACTGACATCCCCAGTGACACTAATACAGTGATCAGTGCTAAAAAAAAAAAGCACT
>NW_028321098.1:0-22312 GCF_062004578.1 Staurois parvus
CTCCCCCCTCTCTCTCCCCCCCTCTCTCTCTCTCTTTCTCTTTTAAATTAGATACAACAAAAACTAAAAATAAAATAAAAATGGAATGACTTCTAAAAAAAATTATTGTACATTTATATATTATTCTTTATTATATATATTATATAATAATATATAGTATATAATTATATTATATTTATATATATATAATAGAGAATAATATATAAATGTACAATAATTTTTTTTAGAAGTCATTCCATTTTTATTTTATTTTTAGTTTTTGTTGTATCTATTCTAAAATTTGTAGCATAAAAGTATATATTTATTTATTTTACATTGATTAAATTATGCAGATTATATACTGAAGGCTTTTTGTTTTTTTGTTTTTTCCTTTTTATATACTAACAAAGGATGAGATCATGAATTGATATTTGTAATAAATCCGGCCCCCTCCTCGCTCACAGCTGAATCCTCTCTCACAGGTGAATCCTCGCTCACAGCTGAATCCTCGCTCACAGCTGAATCCTCGCTCACAGGTGAATCCTCACTCACAGTTGAATCCTCACAGGTGAATCCTCACTCACAGTTGAATCCTCGCTCACAGTTGAATCCTCACAGGTGAATCCTCACTCACAGGTGAATCCTCACTCACAGTTGAATCCTCACTCACAGTTGAATCCTCACAGGTGAATCCTCACTCACAGTTGAATCCTCGCTCACAGTTGAATCCTCGCTCACAGTTGAATCCTCGCTCACGGTTGAATCCTCGCTCACAGTTGAATCCTCACAGGTGAATCCTCACTCACAGTTGAATCCTCACAGGTGAATCCTCACTCACAGTTGAATCCTCACTCACAGTTGAATCCTCACAGGTGAATCCTCACTCACAGTTGAATCCTCGCTCACAGTTGAATCCTCGCTCACAGCTGAATCCTCGCTCACAGCTGAATCCTCTCTCACAGGTGAATCCTCGCTCACAGTTGAATCCTCGCTCACGGTTGAATCCTCGCTCACGGTTCCTCCAGACGGCGCGCCAATATGTGGAGAACATTCCGGGTGCGTCAGGAGTAAAGTTCAGGCCGGAAAGTCATTATCACAGCAATAAATTCATCGGAGAGGCAAGCTCCGCCCCCCACCCTATAGGAGGACATATAGGACGGGACGCTGTCATCACCCCGGGATCGGGCCCCGCCCCCCGTCTGGACCAACCAACCGGCCTTGAACCATACACACCTTCACTTCTCCTTCCTGCCGAGATAAATCACCATTCAGGCTGGTGGGTCACCCCTGCCACAGAGCCCAGCCAGGTCAATGACCCCGCCCCCAACCTGGGACTGGCAGCACACCAATGACATCATTTGTGTTTCTTCTCTCCAGATGGGCGGCGCCATCTTTATTGGGGCATCATCCGGGATCACCATCTACTTCCTGCACTGAGATGACACAGTCATGTAAATCCTGGTATCTGTGCACTTCCTGTTCACAAATGTCTGACACAGATCAGCCCCTGCTGCAGCCTCCCACCTCGCTGCAAAGTTACAATGTACAGTCTGATCACTGGGGGAGGAGACTGAGGAAACGCCTTCTCCTCCTTCTACAAAGTTACAATGTACAGCCTGATCACTGGGGGAAGAGACTGAGGAAACGCCTTCTCCTCCTTCTACAAAGTTACAATGTACAGCCTGATCACTGGGGGAAGAGACTGAGGAAATGCCTTCTCCTCCTTCTACAAAGTTACAATGTACAGTCTGATCACCGGGGGGAGGGGAGACTGAGGAAATGCCTCCTCCTGCCTGCAGCAGACTGATGACATCATCTCAGCCTAGGCACAGTCACTGATTGGACCTCAGGGGCGGAGCTTTCCTGAACAGTGGTCCCCTTTAGGCGCACAGAGCCGGGGTGACACTGAAGCCAGTTTCTCATGGAAGGGCCCCGTGAAGATGTATTTGTTGCCGGGCCGGAGATGTAACGAGTTGGGGAATCTGTCGCTCCCCATAGACGCGGGGATCCTGCGCTGTGTCTGTCGGCTCGCGGTGTTGTCAGGCTGCAGGAACAGTTCATGACTCACTTCCCGGGAATCCTCGGTGTCAGGGGGAGGATCTGGTGTCATTCCCGCCGCCTTGTAAATCCGATGAGCCAGGTGTGTCCGCAAAACCCCGATTCTGCCTCATGGATGTACAATTGTATCGTCTACAGAGATTAGGCAACAAGAGCCGCCGATTACAGGAGATGAGATCATTCCATATAATGAGACAGGAGGGGAGAGGAGGGATGGAGAGGAGGGATGGAGGGGAGAGGAGGGATGGAGAGGAGAGGAGGGATGGAGGGGAGAGGAGGGATGAGGAGAGGAGGGATGGAGGGGAGACAGGAGGGGAGAGGAGGGATGGAGAGGAGGGATGGAGGGGAGAGGAGGGATGGAGAGGAGAGGAGGGATGGAGGGGAGAGGAGGGATGAGGAGAGGAGGGATGGAGGGGAGAGGAGGGATGGAGGGGAGAGGAGGGATGGAGAGGAGGGATGGAGAGGAGGGATGGAGGGGAGAGGAGGGATGGAGAGGAGAGGAGGGATGGAGGGGAGAGGAGGGATGGAGAGGAGAGGAGGGATGAGGAGAGGAGGGATGGAGGGGAGAGGAGGGATGGAGGGGAGAGGAGGGGAGGGATGGAGGGGAGAGGAGGGATGGAGAGGAGGGGAGAGGAGGGATGGAGGGGAGAGGAGGGATGGAGGGGAGACAGGAGGGGAGAGGAGGGATGGAGAGGAGGGATGGAGGGGAGAGGAGGGATGGAGAGGAGAGGAGGGATGGAGAGGAGGGATGGAGGGGAGAGGAGGGATGGAGGGGAGAGGAGGGGAGGGATGGAGGGGAGAGGAGGGATGGAGAGGAGGGGAGAGGAGAGGAGGGATGGAGGGGAGAGGAGGGATGGAGAGGAGAGCAGGGATGGAGGGGAGACAGGAGTGGAGAGGAGGGATGGAGGGGAGAGGAGGGATGGAGAGGAGAGGAGGGATGGAGGGGAGAGGAGGGATGGAGAGGAGAGGAGGGATGAGGAGAGGAGGGATGGAGGGGAGAGGAGGGATGGAGAGGAGAGGAGGGGAGAGGAGAGGAGGGATGGAGGGGAGAGGAGGGATGGAGAGGAGAGGAGGGGAGAGGAGAGAAGGGATGGAGGGGAGACAAGAGTGGAGAGGAGAGGGGATGGAGGGGAGAGAGGGGAGAGGAGAGGGATGGAGGGGAGACAGGAGGGGAGAGGAGGGATGGAGGGGAGAGGAGAGGGATGGAGGGGAGAGGAGGGATGGAGGGGAGGGGAGGGATGGAGGGGAGGGATGAGAGGAGGGGAGGGTGGAGGGGAGAAGGATGGAGGAGAGGGGGGATGGAGGGGAGGGATGGAGAGGGGGAGGGGAGGGATGGAGGGAGAGAGGGGGAGAGGATGGAGGGAGGAGATGTGAGGGGGGGATGGAGGGGTGGGTGGTGGGAGGAGATGAGGGGTTGGAGGGGTTAAAGGATAACCAGTGCTATGTACTTTACCTTCTATCCTCCTGCTTCGCTCTCCGGCGCCCCCCACACACCAGCAGAATCATTGCACTCGGTGTACGCGGCGCGGTGTGTTCAAATGGAAACAACATGAAGAACAAGTAAGACCCTGCACTACCTGCAGACCCCCCCCCTACCTGCAGACCCCCCCTACCTGCAGACCCCCCCCCCTGTGGACCCCCCCTACCTGCAGACCCGACAGTCTCATGTTTCAGGCACCAGGCCCTTTATCAGCAGTCCGGGTAATCCACTCCAGACTGAGGTAACTGGTGCCTGGCTTCCTGTGGTAAAGTCGCCATATTCTGGGGGAGACGGCAGGTTCATAGTAATGACACCATTTTGGGGGGACCTGATGGGACATGAAGTATCCATGGGCATTCCTGCAACAGAAAATGCATTGAATCCACATAGAGGTGTCCATATTCTGTATGGTGGGTTGTGTCTCCATCTAGTGGACACATTTGGTGCTGCCACACCTGAGAAGAGGCGCTGTCTGTGACCACTGATGTCAACTCATAGAGCCCCGCCTACATCGGGGTCACACAATACCGGATGTGACTGCCCTGTTACATGTTCTTGGCGTGAATACTGCGTACATACCATGCCAACATGTTACAGCGCATACTCCGACACAGGGGCTGACTGACAACTCATGTGGCCCCTGGGCAATAGGGAATCATGGGGCCCCTGTGTCCTTGCCCAAACTCAAAAAAGCCTATGAAAAAGGTACCAGGGGCATCTCATGGGGCCCCCTACTGACCCCGGGCCCTCGGGCAGTGCCCGAGTTTCCAAATGGTCAGTCCGCCCCTGCTCCGGCACCTCGATGTCATCGGTCGGGTTAGACAGCGGCCCACCTGCCTTAAGAAACGTCGCCATTTTTAAAGCACATCGGCAGATCCCAGTAATCAGTTTCCACCTGATGCTGGCTGCTGGGAGTATATTTAGTTCCCCCACTCGCTGGTATCTATGTGTCAGGACCTGAATCATCTGCTGGTTGCTTTGGGCTTCCCAGAGCAGAAGATTGTAGTTCCAGTGTCCACCAGTGTCCAATAGCCGTCAGATCCCAGTAATCAGTTTCCATCTGATGCTGGCTGCTGGGAGGGTATTTAGTTCTCCCTCTTGTTGGTATGTGTATGTCAGGACCTGAACCATCTTCTGGTGGCATTGGGCTTTGCAGGACAGAAGATTGTAGTTCCAGTGTCCACCAGTGTTCAATAGCCATCAGATCCCAGTAATCAGTTTCCACCTGATGCTGGCTGCTGGGAGGGTATTTAGTTCTCCCTCTTGTTGGTATGTATATGTCAGGACCTGGATCATCTGCTGGTGGCTTTGGGCTTCCTAGAGCAGAAGATTGTAGTTCCAGTGTCCACCAGTGCCCAACAGCCGTCAAATCCCAGTAATCAGTTTCCACCTGATGCTGGCTGCTGGGAGTATATTTAGTTCCCCCACTCGCTGGTATGTATGCGTCAGGACCTGAACCATCTTCTGGTGGCATTGGGCTTCGCAGAGCAGAAAATTGCAGTTCCAGTGTCCAACATCTGGCAGATCACAGTAATCAGTTTCCACCTGATGCTGGCTGCTGGGAGAATATTTCGTTCCCCAGAAGATTGTAGTTCCAGTGTCCACCAGTGGGTGTCCCCCAGCAGCCAGCAGTTCCCAAATGTAAAGAAGGAACTAAATACCCCCTAGACATGTGCGGCTCGTTTCATTCCGAATCAAAATTCAGACCAAATTTTTTCGTTATTCAGAGATCCAGATGTATCCGAACAGTAACAACTATAAATGAGTTAGAAATAACGAAATTAAATTTCATCTGAATTTCGAATCAAATTCGAAAACAAAATTGAAAATATAATCATATCGCTGATTTCTTTCAAAGACTTGAGCATCGTCATTTATCACCGTGGTAAAAAGAAGATGCTACGCCGAGTAAATAGATACCTAACGTGTCACGCTCGTGAAATGGCGACAAACTGCGGTACTTCAAAATTTCCACAGGAGACGCTTTAAAAGCCCACATGGAAGAAAAATAGATTTGAAATATATTTTAAAAATATTCTTACCAAATATATTGACATATTATTGAAATACTACATTTCTGGACATATTCAATATATTTCAAAAAATATTTCTATATATATATACGCCGCGTTCCAAATGATTCTGCAGATGATATTTCCTCATTTCCCTCAATAATTGATGTAAATAAGTCGGCAGAATTCTCAGGTGACAACTAGAAGAGGACAATTCACATTTTATTGAACGAACCTCCTAATGATAACGGGATTTGTGTTCCGGATTATTCCGCACAGGAAGTTTCCAAACACTTTCTAGGTTGTAAAGAACTGAAAATCGTCATTTGTTGTGTTTGCAGCAAATTTACTGAAATCAAAAGCTATTTCAATCCAACTTTTGCCAACATTGTAACTTTGTAAACATTTGAAGCGGTCACGTTACATTGTAACATAGGAGCCCTTATCTGATAGCAGATCACAAGTCTGGCATCCATTGAACTTGGGAGTTTTTGGACAGTTTCTGCTGGAATTTGTTGGCAAGATGTCAGAATCGCCTCCCAGAGCTGCTGTTTGGGTGTAAACTGCCTCCCACCCTCATAGATCTTTTGCTTGAGGATGCTCCAAAGGTTCCCAATAGGATTGAGGTCGGGGGAGGATGGAGGCCACACCATGACTTTCTCTCCTTTTATCCCCATAGCAGCCATTGATGCGGAGGTATTCTTTGCAGCATGAGATGGTGCATTGTCATGCATGAAGATGATTTTATTACGGAAAGCATAGTTCTTCCTTTTGTATCAGGGAAGAAAGTGGTCAGTCATAAACTCCACATACTTTGCAGAGGTCATCTTTACACCTTCGGGGACCCTAAAGGGGCCGACCAGCTCTGTTCCCATGATTCCGGCCCAAAACATGACTCCACCACCGCCTTGCTGACGTCGCAGCCTTGTTGGAACAGGGTGGCCGTCCACCAGCCATCCACTACTCCATCCATCTGGACCATCCAGGGTCGCACGGCACTCATCAGTGAACGGGACTGTTTGAAAATGAGTCTTCATGTATTTTTCTGCCCAATGCAGCCGTTTCTGCTTGTGAGCATTGGTTAGTGGTGGCCGAATAGAAGGTTTATGCACAGTTGCAGGACTCTGGAGGACTCTACACCTTGATGTCCGTGGGACTCCAGAGGCACCAGCAGCTTCAAATATCTGTTTGCTGCTATGTAATGGGATTTTAGCAGCTGCTCTCTTGATCCGATGCCTGGATCTGGCAGAAATCTTCCTCAATGTGCCTTTATCTGCACCAACCCGTCTGTGCTCTGAATCAGCCACAAATCTCTTCATAGTGCGATGATCACGCTTACGTTTTCCTGAAATATCGAATGTTTTCATCCCTCGTCCAAGGCATCGAACTATTTCACTCTTTTCGACAGCAGAGAGATCCTTTTTCTTCCCATATTGCTGGAAAATGGCGCTCTGCGTAATAATGTGGAACGCCGTCCTTTAGTAGTTTTTCCTTCAATTGGGCTCCCCGGCCAATCTGATGATCACAGGTGTCCCAGATTGTTTTCCGTGATCAAAAGAGCCCTGACACACAATGCCATCCATGAGTTACACCGAAAAACAGAATATTTCATCTTTGTGACACTTAAATAGAATTTGCAGAATAATTTGAAACGCGGTGTAGATAGATAGATATATACTGTATATTGAGATGCGTTTTTTATTTATTACAATATATATGACAAATATTTTTTCAAAAATATATATTTCTAAATATATTCTTCAGATTTTTTTTTTTTACATATAAGAAAGTCATATAATTTTATGTCAAATACAGCTTTCTTTTGGTGGTATTTGGTCACCACTGAGACTCTTTGCGCTATAAATGAAATTATATATATATATATACGTACCTCTATATATATATATATATATATACTGCATATTGAAATGCGTTTTTTTATATATTACAAAATATCTGAAAAAATATTTTTAAAAATATATATTTTCTAAATATATTCTTCAGATTTTTTTTAACATATAAAAAAGTCATTCTATCATATATTTTAAGTGCATTCCAAAAATGTAGATTTGTATTTTTAAAGACATAAAGTATATTTGAAACGTATTTTTAAAAATATTTTTCATATGTTTTGTAATAAAAATGCATTTCAACCTGCAGTATATATATATATATTTATTGACATGTATTTGAAATACTACAATTCTGGCCATATTCAATATATTTCAAAATGTGTGTCAATAAATATATATATATATACTGCAGGTTGAAATGCATTTTTATTACAAAATATATGAAAAATATTTTTAAAAATACGTTTCAAATATACTTTATGTCTTTAAAAATACAAATCTACATTTTTGGAATGCACTTAAAATATATGATAGAATGACTTTTTTATATGTTAAAAAAAATCTGAAGAATATATTTAGAAAATATATATTTTTAAAAATATTTTTTCAGATATTTTGTAATATATAAAAAAACGCATTTCAATATGCAGTATATATATACACACAGTGGGGATGGAAAGTTTGGGCACCCCAGCTAAAAATTTGTATTAATGTGCATAAAGAAGCCAAGGAAAGATGGAAAAATCTCCAAAAGGCATCAAATTACAGATTAGACATTCTTATAATATGTCAACAAAAGTTAGATTTTATTTCCATCATTTACACTTTCAAAATAACAGAAAACAAAAAAATGGCGTCTGCAAAAGTTTGGGCCCCCTGCAGAGTTTATAGCATGCACTGCCCCCTTTGCCAAGCTGAGACCTGCCAGTGTCATGGATTGTTCTCAATCATCGTCTGGGAAGACCAGGTGATGTCAATCTCAAAGGTTTTAAATGCCCAGACTCATCTGACCTTGCCCCAACAATCAGCACCATGGCTTCTTCTAAGCAGTTGTCTAGAAAACTGAAACTGAAAATAGTTGACGCTCACAAAGCTGGAGAAGGCTATAAGAAGATAGCAAAGCGTTTTCAGATGTCAATATCCTCTGTTCGGAATGTCATTAAGAAATGGCAGTCATCAGGAACAGTGGAAGTTAAAGCAACATCTGGAAGACCAAGAAAAATATCAGACAGAACAGCTCGCAGGATTGTGAGAAAAACAATTCAAAACCCACGTTTGACTGCACGATCCCTCCAGAAAGATCTGGCAGACACTGGAGTTGTGGTCACTATTCTACTATAAAGAGATACTTGTACAAATATGGTCTTCATGGAAGAGTCAGCAGAAGAAAACCTCTTCTACGTCCTCACCACAAAAATCATCGTTTGAACTTTGCAAATGAACATCTAGACAAGCCTGATGCATTTTGGAAACAAGTTCTGTGGACCGATGAGGTTAAAATTGAACTTTTTGGCCGGAATGAGCAAAGGTACGTTTGGAGAAGAAGGGGCACAGAATTGAATGAAAAGAACCTCTGTCCAACTGTGAAGCATGGGGTTGGATCAATCATGCTTTGTGGTTGTGTTGCAGCCAGTGGCACAGGGAACATCTCACGAGTAGAAGGAAAAATGGATTCAATAAAATTTCAGCAAATTTTGGATGGTAACTTGATGCCATCTGCGAAAAAGCTGAAGTTAAAGAGAGGATGGCTTCTACAAATGGATAATGATCCTAAACACACCTGGAAATCCACGGGGGATTACATCAAGAGGCGTAAACTGAAGGTTTTGCCATGGCCTTCACAATCTCCTGACCTCAACATCATTGAAAATCTATGGATAGACCTTAAAAGAGCCGTGCGTGACAGACAGCCCAGAAATCTCAAAGAACTGGAAGACTTTTGTAAGGAAGAATGGGCAAAGATACCTCAAACAAGAACTGAAAGACTCTTGGCTGGCTACAAAAAGCGTTTACAAGCCGTGATACTTGCCAAAGGGGGCAGTACAAGATATTAACTCTGCAGGGGGCCCAAACTTTTGCAGACGCCATTTTTTTGTTTTCTGTTATTTTGAAAGTGTAAATGATGGAAATAAAATCTAACTTTTGTTGACATATTATAAGAATGTCTAATCTGTAATTTGATGCCTTTTGGAGATTTTTCCATCTTTCCTCGGCTTCTTTATGCACATAAATACACATTTTTAGCTGGGGTGCCCAAACTTTCCATCCCCACTGTATATATATATAGATAGATATATAATTTCATTTATAGCGCAAAGAATCTCAGTGGTGACCAAACACCACCAAAAGAAATCTCTATTATTTGTCTGAAATAAAATGATATAAACTTCATTTGTGTACAGCGCTGCATGACCGAGCAATTCCCAGTTAACCCCTCGCCCTCCTTAGGATTTCCCCCCCTTCCTGACCAGGCCATTTTCCGCAACACGGCGCTGCGTTAACTGACACTTGCGCGATCGTGCAACGCTGCACCCAAATTACGTCCTTTTTTTCCCATGAATTGAGCTTTCTTTCGATGGTATTTGACCGCCTCTATGGTTTTTTATTATTTGCGCTATATAAAAAAAAAAGACCGAAAATGTTGAAAAAAATATATATTTTTGACTTTTTTTGCTATTAAACATGCCCAGTTAAAAAAAAATAAAAAAATAAAATTTTGTCATAAATTTCGGCCAAAATGTATTCCGCTCCTTGTCTTTGCTAAAATGAAATCCTGATACGTGTAAATTATTTGGTTTTAATTTTTTTTTTTATTGGGTATATAAATATATATATATATTTTATAGCGGAAAGTAGAAAACAAAATTAAAAAGAAAATATTAAATATTAATAAAATAAATATATATTAAATATTCATATTCAGATATTCTGTAATATATAAAAAACGCATTTCAATATGCAGTATATAAATATATAAAATTTCATTTATAGCGCAAAGAAACTCAGCGGTCAACAAACACCACCAAAAGAAATCTGTATTTGTCTGAAATAAAATGATATAAACTTAATTTGTGTACAGTGTTGCATGACCGAGCAATTGCCAGTTAACCCCTCTCCCTCCTGAGGATTCCCCCCCCCCCCCTTCCTGACCAGGCCATTTTTTGCGTTATGACGCTGCTTTATCTTAACTGGCAATTGCGCGGTCATGCAACGTCGCACCCAAATTCAATTTACGTCCTTTTTTTCCCATGAACTGAGCTTTCTTTCGGTGGTATTTGATTTGCGTTTTTTAATTTTTTTGCACTATACACAAAAAAAAGACCAAAAATTTAAAACAAAAAAACTGGGGGCAGTGTGTTTTACTAGGGGGCGGGGGCAGTGTGTTTTACTAGGGGGCGGGGACTGTGTGTTTTACTAGGGGGCAGTGTGTGTGTGTTTTACTAGGGGGCGGGGGCTGTGTGTTTTACTAGGGGGCAGAGGCAGTGTGTTTTACTAGGGGGCGGGGGCAGTGTGTTTTACTAGGGGCGGGGACTGTGTGTTTTACTAGGGGGCGGGGGCTGTGTGTTTTACTAGGGGGCGGAGGCAGTGTGTTTTACTAGGGGGCAGGGGCTGTGTGTTTTACTAGGGGCGGGGACTGTGTGTTTTACTATGGGGTGGGGGCTGTGTCTTTTACTAGGGGGCGGGGGCTGTGTGTTTTACTAGAGGGCGTGGGCTGTGTGTTTTACTAGGGGGTGGGGGCTGTGTGTTTTACTAGGGGGCGGGGTGTGTGTGTTTTACTAGGGGGCGGGGGCTGTGTGTTTTACTAGGGGGTGGGGGCTGTGTGTTTTACTAGGGGGCGGGGGCTGTGTGTTTTACTAGGGGGCAGGGGCTGTGTGTGTTTTATTAGGGGGCGGGGTGTGTGTGTTTTACTAGGGGGCAGGGGCTGTGTGTTTTATTAGGGGGCGGGGTGTGTGTGTTTTACTAGGGGGCGGGGGCTGTGTGTTTTACTAGGGGGCGGGGGCTGTGTTATTTACTAGGGGGCGGGGGCTGTGTGTTTTACTAGGGGGTGGGGGCTGTGTGTTTTACTAGGGGGAGGGGACTGTGTGTTTTATTAGGGGGCGGGGTGTGTGTGTTTTACTAGGGGGCAGGGGCCGCGTGTTTTACTAGAAGGCGGGGGCCGTGTGTTTTACTAGGGGGCGGGGGCTGTGTGTTTTACTAGGGGGCGGGGTGTGTGTGTTTTACTAGGGGGTAGGGGCTGTGTGTTTTACTAGGGGGAGGGGGCTGTGTGTTTTACTAGGGGGCAGGGGCTGTGTGTGTTTACTAGGGGTCGGGGGCTGTGTGTTTTACTAGGGGGCAGGGGCTGTGTGTTTTACTAGGGGGCGGGGGCTGTGTGTTTTACACATTTTTCACATTTACCGCCCCCCCCCCCTTATCCACATAAATAGTTAGGCCTATTATCCCTAAAACTGTCCCGCTGCTGGAAAACTTTCCGCCGTTGTATCCTTCTTCAGTATCTCAGTTCTTGTAGTGACACCTCGGCCTGCGCTCTCTCTGGGACGTATTTGGTGGCCTCTTGCACAGGTTCCCCTCCCCTAGTGATGGAGATGGGGACTGCTAGGGCACTGGACAGGTGTAGGTGCCAGGAGGTGGGTTCAGCGGACTCAAACTTGGAGATGCTGAGGTTAGGAGTCGGGTCATAAGCCGAATTCGGTAACAAGCCAGGCAGATGCAGGTACAGAATCACAAGCAGAATCCAGGTCAGAGTCAGGCAGGGGGAGGGGGCCCAATCAAAAGGAGAGTCAGACTGAGTCGGGTCAACTACAGGGACAAGCGGTCTTTCAGGAACATAGGTCCAAGGGTAAAGCTGAAGAGCATCCAGAGATGGTACTAAGCAGACCTCGCCAGGCACCAGGACCTGTGGGTGCAGGAAAATGAGTACAGCCGGCCTGAGGTTCCTGACACTAGTGCATTTTGGCCTGTTGTTCTGCTGCTGGTCACTTTTATACCACCGGATCCTCTGCAGTATGAAGACGTGTCGTAAAGCCCCAGACTGGGCTCCTTTTTTGTCTCTAGTACATTTGGGCCTAGCCTTGCTCATTAAAATGGTCACCTTTGCACTGTTGCATCATCTGTGGCCTCCTAATTCTTGCACTAAAGTATCTTGATTAAAAAATGTCCTGCTGCTGGTCACTTTTATACTGCTGGATACTCTGCAGTATTGAGTTGTTGTAAAGCCCCAGACTGGGCTCCTATTTTGTCTCTAGTACATTTGGGCCTAGCCTTGCTCATTAAAATGGTCAGCTTTGCACTGCTGTGTCATCTGCGATCTCCTAATTCTTGCAGTAAAGCCCCAATCTGTACTTTTTTTTTCTATAGTACACATTAGACAAATATCCCTCCTTAAAAATGTCCCGCTGCTGGCCAATTTTTTATACTGCTGTATCCTCTGCAATATTAAGACTCGTGTGCTCCTTTTTTTTTGTCTCTAGTAAATTTGGGCCTAGACTTGCTCATTAAAATGGCCAACTTTGCACTACTGCATCATCTGTGTTCTCCTAATTCTTGCAGGAAAGTATCTTGATTAAAAATGTCCTGCTGCTGGTCACTTTTATACCACCGGATCCTCTGCAGTATGAAGACGTGTCGTAAAGCCCCAGAATGGGCTCCTTTTTTTGTCTCTAGTACATTTGGGCCTAGCCTTGCTCAGTAAAATGGCCAACTTTGCACTGCTGTCATCTGTGGCCTCCTAATTTTTGCAGTAAAGGATCTTGATTAAAAAATGTCCTGCTGCTGGTCACTTTTATACTACTGTATCCTCTGCGGTATTAAAACGTGTTGTAAAGCCCCAAACTGGGCTTCTTTTTTGTCTCTACTACATTTGGGCCTAGCCTTGCTCATTAAAACAGCCATCTGCAGTCTCCTAATTCTTGCAGTTAAGCGTCAGCTTTTATCTTGATTAAAAAATGTCCTGCTGCTGGTCACTTTTATACTGCTGGATCCTCTGAAATATTAAGACTTGTTGTAAATCCCCAGACTGTTCTCCCTTTTTTGTCTCTAGTACATTTGGGCCTAGGCTTGCTCATTAAAACAGCCAATTTTGCACTGTTGCGTCATCTGCTATCTCCTAATTCTTGCAGGAAAGTATCTTGATTAAAATTGTCCTGCTGCTGGCCAATTTTACACCGCTGGATCGTCTGCAGTCTCTTAAAGCGGAGCTCCAGTCGTTTTCGTAAAAATGGAAAGTCAGCGGCTACAAAAACTTCAGCTGCTGACTCTTAATAAGCAGGCACTGTCCCCGGATCCAGCGGTGTGCTCACCCAAGGGGGCGTCATGTACTGTCTTCGGTCCCCGGTACCTTAGCAGTGGGCTCCCGGCTGTGCCCACTGCGTATGCGCATCCGGCTGTGCCCACTGAGCATGCGCCTACTCACTGCGATGGGTCTCACAGTCTTCCGGAACCTGTGCTGTGTCCCGGAAGACTGCAGGGAGGGAGCAATTACCGCTGTCAAAATCAGGTACCTGTTTATCCCCTTCCCAAAAAGATCACCGAATGTAAAAGAGGAGGGGGAGGAGGCCTTAAAGCTGAACTTCCCCTTTTGGGTGGAGTTCCGCATTAAGTCTTAATGTGGTTTGGCTACAAAAAAAAAAAATTGTCTAGCCATTTCGTTGTACCCTCTCAGCATGAGATCTGGTAGTAAAGCCCCAGCTTGTTCCCTTTATTTTTCTCTATTAAATTTGGGCCTAGCCTTGCTCATTACAACAGGCAATTTTACACTGCTGTGTCATCTGCGGTCTCCTAATTCTTGCAGTAAAGCTGCTGTTGGTCACTTTTAGGGTCCTTTCACACGGGCGTTCCGTAATTTCGTTTTTCATCTGTCCCTCTCCTGAACCATACTAGGCCACATGCCCTCAACATGGGGGGGGTGAGTTTTTAGTTATCAGTTGTCAGCAGGGTTCCCCACTGACAGCTGAATGTAAAAAAAAAAAAATGCCGGCAATTAAAAAATAATTTAAAAATGGCGTGGGGTCCCCCAATCCATCCATATCAAGCCTTTCAGGTCTGGTTTGGATTTTGAGGGGAACCCCCATGCCAAAATTTTAAAAAAAAATGGCGTGGGTTCCCCCCAAAAATCCATACCAGACCCTAATCTGAGTATGCAGCCTGGCAGGTCAGGAAAGGGGGGGAATGATTCCCCTTCCCTCCCCCCTGAACCATACCAGGTCACATACCCTCAAAATGGGGGGGTGCTTTGGGGCGGGGGGGCTCGTCCATTTTTTCTTTGAAAAAACGTGACTGAACTGAAGAACAAAGACATAACGCCCGTGTGAAAGCACCCTTATACTGCTGTATCCTCTGCAGTATTAAAACGTGTTGTAAAGCCCCAGACTGGGCTCCTGTTTTCGTCTCTAGTACATTTGGGCCTAGCCTTGCTCATTAAAACGGCCAACTTTGCACTGTTGCGTCATCTGCGGTCTCCTAATTCTTGCAGGAAAATATCTTGATTAAAAATGTCCTGCTGGTCACTTTTATACTGCAGGATCCTCTGCAACATTAAAACTTGTGTGCTCCTATTTTGTCTCTACTACATTTGGGCCTAGCCTTGCTTATTAAAACTGTCAATTTTACATTGCTGCGTCATCTGCGGTCTCCTAATTCTTGCAGCTAAGCGTCAGCTTTTATCTTGATTAAAAAATGTCCTGCTGCTGGTCACTTTTATACTGCTGGATCCTCTGAAATATTAAGACTTGTTGTAAATCCCCAGACTGTTCTCCTTTTTTTGTCTCTAGTACATTTGGGCCTAGCCTTGCTCATTAAAACAGCCAACTTTGCACTGTTGCGTCATCTGCTATCTCCTAATTCTTGCAGGAAAGTATCTTGATTAAAATTGTCCTGCTGCTGGTCACTTTTATACTGCTGGATCCTCTGCAGTATAAAGACTTGTTGTAAAGCCCGACTAGGCTCCTTTTTTGTCTCTAGTACATTTGGGCCTAGCCTTGCTCATTAAAGTGGTCAGCTTTGCACTGCTGTGTCATCTGCGGTCTCCTAATTCTTGCAGTAAAGCCCCAATCTGTACTTTTTTTTTCTATAGTACACTTTGGACAAATCTCCCTCCTTAAAAATGTCCCGCTGCTGGCCAATTTTACACCGCTGGATCGTCTGCAGTCTCTTAAAGCGGAGCTCCAGTCGTTTTCGTGAAAATGGAAAGTCAGCGGCTACAAAAACTTCAGCTGCTGACTCTTAATAAGCAGGCACTGTCCCCGGATCCAACGGTGTGCTTACCCAAGGGGGTGTCGTGTACTGTCTTCGGTCCCCGGTACCTTAGCAGTGGGCTCCCGGCTGTGCCCACTGCGTATGCGCATCCGGCTGTGCCCACTGAGCATGCGCCTACTCACTGCGATGGGTCTCACAGTCTTCCGGAACCTGTGCTGTGTCCCGGAAGACTGCAGGGAGGGAGCAATTACCGCTGTCAAAATCAGGTACCTGTTTATCCCCTTCCCAAAAAGATCACCGAATGTAAAAGAGGAGGGGGAGGAGGCCTTAAAGCAGAACTTCCCCTTTTGGGTGGAGTTCCGCATTAAGTCTTAATGTGGTTTGGCTAAAAAAAAAAAAATTGTCTAGCCATTTCGTTGTACCCTCTCAGCATGAGATCTGGTAGTAAAGCCACAGCTTGTTCCCTTTATTTGTCTCTAGTAAATTTGGGCCTAGCCTTGCTCATTACAATAGGCAATCTTACACCGCTGTGTCATCTACGGTCTCCTAATTCTTGCAGTAAAGCTGCTGCTGGTCACTTTTAGGGTCCTTTCACACGGGCGTTCCGTATGTTCGTTTTTCATCTGTCCCTCTCCTGAACCATACTAGGCCACATGCCATCAACATGGGGGGGGGGGGGGTGGAGTTTTTAGTTATCAGTTGTCAGCGGGGTTCCCCACTGACAGCTGAATGTAAAAAAAAAAAAATGCCGGCAATTAAAAAATAATTTAAAAATGGCGTGGGGTCCCCCCCTCCATCCATATCAAGCCTTTCAGGTCTGGTTTGGATTTTGAGGGGAGCCCCCATGCCAAATTTTTTTTCAAAAATGGCGTGGGTTCCCTCCAAAAATCCATACCAGACCCTAATCTGAGCATGCAGCCTGGCAGGTCAAGAAAGGGGGGGATGAGTCCCCCCCCCCCCGAACCATACCAGGTCACATACCCTCAAAATGGGGGGGTGCTTTGGGGTGGGGGGGTCATCCGTTTTTTCTTTAAAAAAACGTGACTAAACTGAAGAACAAAGACGCCCGTGTGAAAGCACCCTTATACTGCTGTATCCTCTGCAGCATTAACACATGTTGTAAAGCCCCAGACTGGGCTCCTGTTTTTGTCTCTAGTACATTTGGGCCTAGCCTTGCTCATTAAAACGGCCAACTTTTCACTGTTGCTTCATCTGCGGTCTCCTAATTCTTGCAGGAAAATATCTTGATTCAAAATGTCCTGCTGCTGGTCACTTTTATACCGCTGGATCCTCTGCAGTATTGACTTGTTGTAAAGCCCCAGACTGGGCTCCTATTTTGTCTCTAGTACATTTGGGCCTAGCCTTGCTCATTAAAATGGCCAACTATAGACTGCTGTCATCTGCGGTCACTTTTATACTGCTGGATCCTCTGCAACATTAAAACTTGTGTGCTCCTATTTTGTCTCTACTACATTTGGGCCTAGCCTTGCTTATTAAAACGGTCAATTTTACATTGCTGCATCATCTGCGGTCTCCTAATTCTTGCAGCTAAGCGTCAGCTTTTATCTTGATTAAAAAATGTCCTGCTGCTGGTCACTTTTATACCGCCGGATCCTCTGCAATATTAAGACTTGTAAAGTCCCAGACTGTTCCCTTTTTTTTGTCTTTAGTACATTTGGGCCTAGCCTTGCTCATTAAAATGGCCAACTATAGACTGCTGTCATCTGCGGTCTCCTAATTCTTGCAGTTAAGCGTCAGCTTTTACCTTGATTAAAAAATTTCCTGCTGCTGGTCACTTTTATACTGCTGTATCCTCTGCAGTATGAAGTACTTGCTGTAAAGCCCCAGACTGGGCTCCTTTCACAACCACAAACATGGAATCTGACCCTCAAAAACTGGATGCGGCCTTCAAACACAACTAATGGACCTGATGACATCCAAAGAAGTAAGGAAACGACTTCCTCAGGGTGGACTGGATTGGGATAGGGTGATGAAAGCGCAATGTCTTCATTCATCCGGAAAGAGGATCTCACCTAAAGCACGAAGGGGGGTCCCGGATGAAGGATGACCTTATTCTAATGAAGAACCAAAAATGGAGGCTTGGGAGACAACGCCACCAGTTCACAGTGCTAAAGTAATGGCTACTGGGAATGCCACTTTCTGAGAGAGGATCTCTTCCAAATCCCCAAAAGGTGGTTTTTCGTAACACTGACAATATCCGTGGCGACAACGGTGGCCTGAATAGAGGTTCAATGTGGGAAACTACCAGACTAGTGGCATCAAAGCTGGAGGACCACCACCAATGCCGACACCCGACTCTTAATTGTATTTTAGGCCAACCACTGCTCCAAAAAATCCAGGAGATGGGCAACGGAGAAAGCATGAGGGCACACCCCTAGAGAATCCAACACACAACATACGTCTTCCAAGTATGCTGATAGACCTTAAAGAGATGCGGCCTTGGGAGCCTTAAGCATGGTGTGGATGACCTCATAATGATCTAATCACATTCTCATGGTGTGGATGACCTCATCATACCCACATGGCGTGGATGACCTCATATTGACCTCATCACACCCTCATGGTGTAGATGACCTCATCATACGCTCATGGTATGGATGATGCCATAATGATCTAATCACACCCTCATGGCGTGGATGACCTCATCATACCCACATGGAGTGGATGACCTCATCACACCCTCATGGTGTGGATGACCTCATAATGATCTAATCACTTTCTCATGGTGTGGATGACCTCATCATACCCACATGGAGTGGATGACCTCATCACACCCTCATGGTGTGGATGACCTCATAATGATCTAATCACTTTCTCATGGTGTGGATGACCTCATCTCACCCCCCCCCATGGTGTGGATGACCTCATCACACCCTCACGGAGTGGATGACCTCATCATATCCTCATGGTGTGGATGACCTCATAATGATCTAATCACTTTCTCATGGTGTGGATGACCTCATCATACCCTCATGGAGTGGATGACCTCATCATACCCTCATGGTGTGGATGACCTCATCACACCCTCATGGAGTGGATGACCTCATCATACCCTCATGGTGTGGATGACCTCATAATGACCTCATCACACCCTCATGGTGTAGATGACCTCATCACACCCTCATGGTGTGGATGACCTCATAATGATCTAATCACACTCCCATGGTGTGAAAGACCTCATGACTTCACCCTCATGGAGTGGATGACCTCATCATACCTTCATGGTGTGGATGACCTCATAATGGCTTCATCACACCCTCATGGTATGGATGATGCCATAACGATCTAATCACACTCTCATGATGTGAAGGACCTCATGACTTCATCACACCCTCATGGTGTGGATGATGCCATAACGATCTAATCACACTCTCATGATGTGAAGGACCTCATGACTTCATCACACCCTCATGGTATGGATGATGCCATAACGATCTAATCACACTCTCATGATGTGAAAGACCTCATGACTTCATCACACCCTCATGGTGTGGATGACCTCATAATATACTCATCATATCCCCATGGTGTGGATGACCTCATAATGGCTTAATCACATCATCCTAGTGTGGATGATCTCATAATGACCTCATCAAACCCTCATGGTGTGATCTCATAATGATCTAATCACACCCTCATGGTGTGGATGACCTCATCACATCCTCATGGTGTAGAAGACCTCATAATAACCCCATCATAGACTCATGGCGTGGATGACCACATAATGACTTCATCCCACCCTCGTGGCGTGGATGATCCCACAATAACCCTCTGTCCCCCAGCAGATGTGTAGAAGGATGGTAAATGGGCCTTTGGGACAGCAGATCTTATAGCAGTAGACGTCAAGGAGCATTGACCTACCAAGCAAATGAGATCCACGGACCATAATCTGCAGGGCCATCCGGGGCCACCAAACTGTGTTGTTCCCCAGTATGGAGGGTTTTGGCCACCAGTAGGGGCCCTTCTTTCATGTTTTAGCTGTACCTAGGATCCTATTCCTGCAGGTGACTGGGGGACGATCTACAGCAGAAGCTTTGTCCTCCAGTGAGCAATAGAGGATCAAAACATGAGGCCCACCTAAAATTCTGTGAAATTCTGCCTCAAATCTGCGCTCAGCACCCCGAAAAACGCAGTTCAGACGCAGATCCCGAACCTCCAGAGACCAAATCTCTAAAAACAGGAATCGTTCGATAGAAGTTTTATTCCTCTGCACATGTATGTTATGGCAGACGCCCCTACGCTAAAACGTGATTGGATGGAACCAGGGATCTTCGACCAGATCGATGTCCCCTCTGTTGGCTCGGGCCTACTTTGTCTTTGCAGTAAACACAGGCCGGGTGCAATCCCCGAGCGCTCCACCAGGGGCAGACTGACGCTTGCTCCTCCTTTGTCCCTCCTCCCTTCCTGCTCATACGACGAATCCACCATCTTCATCCACCATCAACAACGTATCCATTGTTATGAGGTGCGCCGACCAATCCGCCGCCGCCGGCCGGTCACACGGTCCCCGCGCAGCCTTGTATCATCACTGTATCCATTCACAGTTCTGCTTACAAATGAACAACGGGGCCCCTGTGCTCCCTGCGTGTGTGGGGCCCCGTGTAAATACGAGACGTCACCTGACAAGCCTCATGATGGAGTAGATGGCACCGTACCCCCATATTCAGAGCAATCCGATTTTGGGGGGACTCTTTGTTAGAAGGACGAGTACCGGTCCCCCGCTGTTGGTGTTGGTTCGCCCCGTTTCCGCCATTTTTTTTTGGTAGCGCGGTGAACTGGTGGTGGGGGGGGGGGGGGTCAATCGGGAATTCTGAGTTCGATGGCCAGGAACATTGGGGGGGGGGGGGTTATTGGTGTCTGATGTTTGTAGGCGGTGAACCCCCCAAATAATACTCACCATGTGAGGTGATTGATTTGGGGGTGCGGTCTTTAAAATTGGGGGGATGCAAACTGAGATAGGCCGGCGTCATCAAATCTGAGCAGAAATGTGATCGGGGTGGAGGTGAACCCCAAATTCTGGGTTTCATGGTTCCATGTTGATTTGGACTTAGGGAACTGAGGAGTTGTGAACCCCTAGATTGAGCGGGGGGGGGGAAACTATACCTGTGCTGGGGATCAGCAGGCGCTTGTTATTTTTGGGGTTCACTGTCACCTTCCTGTGTTGCTTATCGGGGTGCTGTATCATTCATTATACATTGTATCCCCCCCCTAATGGTGGTAGTGGTGAGCACTCAGGGAATTGGGGTCCCCTTTTAGGGTCCTGTGTATTGGGGTGTCCCCATAGTCTATGGTGATGCCCAGTAATTGGGGGTCAGTATTTTCGGGGTGCACATTGTATTTATTTGGGGTTATGTGTTTTGAGGTTCAGTCTTAATGCTAATTATTTCATCTCTCTCTGAGATTTTGGGGGTGCAGTCAAGATTCGCACACCCGACTCAGCTTCTCCCTCTGGTTTTGGGGTGCTCACTACAGCTTGCCTTGACCCAGACCCTCCCTCTGGTTTCGGGCTTCTCACCATGCCTGGTCATATGACTCAACCCTTCCCTGAGGCTTTAAGGTGCGCTCCACACTCCATCATGTGACCCCCCATAATGTTTTGGGGTGCTCTCCACATAGAATCATGTGACACAGCCCTTCCCCAATATTTTTTTAGGTGTCCTCCACACATGGTCATGTGACTCAGCCTTTCCCTGAAGATTTTAGAGTGATCTCCCCATCTGGTCATGTGACTCAGCCCCTTCCTAAGATTTTGGGGTGCACCCTACATGTGCACATATGATTCCGCCGCTCCCTAATATTCTGGGGGTGCTCTTGACACAGAATCATGTGACTTAGGCTTTCCCTCGGGTTTATAGGTGGTCCTCCACATCTGTCCACCTGACTCAGCCCCTTTAATATTTTGGGGTGCCCCTAAATCTGTACATGTGACCTAGACTATCGCTAGTATTTTGGGGTGCTCTCCACACAGAATCATGTGACTTTCTCTAAAGATTTTAGGGTGTCCTCCACACCTGGTCATGTGATTCAGCCCCCCTTTTGTTTTTTGGGGTGTCCTTCACACCTTGTCATGTGATTCAGCCCCGCCTTAATAATTTGGGGTGTCCTCCACACCTGGTCATGTGACTCAGCCCCACCTTAAGAATTTGGGGTGTCCTCCACACCTGGTCATGTGACTCAGCCCCGCCTTTATAATTTGGGGTGTCCTCCCCGCCTGGTCACGTGATTCAGCCCCGCCTTTATTTTTTGGGGTCTCCACACCTGGTCATGTGGCCCAGCCCCTCCCCAATATTTTGGGGTGTCCCCTCCCACACAGAATCACGTGCCTCAGCCTTCCCCATAAGATTTTAGTGATCTCCCCACCTGGTCATGTGACTCAGCCCCTCCCTAATATTTTGGGGTGCCCTCTACACACCATCATGTGACCTGAAGATTTTAGGGTGCTAACACGTGACCATGTGACCCCGCCCCCTCCCTCTGCTCTTGGGGTGCTCTGCACACCCAGTCACGTGGCCCAGCCCCCTCCCCCTCAGTGCGGGATTATTTTGCCAGGCCCCGCCCTCGGTGGGAGGGGGGAAATGGAGGCGGGGCGCACGCGCCTCCTGAACTCTGCTCCTGCACCGGGGCGTGGCCCGGCCGCCTCTGACGTCAGGGCCCGCCCCCCAGCGCCGTTTCGGGCCAATGGGAGCGTGCTGAGGAAGTGACGTCGGCGGTATCCCTCC
>NW_028321099.1:5000-7500 GCF_062004578.1 Staurois parvus
GGGGCGCGGGGGGCTCCATCGGTCTTGGCCCGGCTAGCGGGGAGCGGTCCCGTGGGGGTGGGCGAGGGGGTAAAAGCCGGGCTCGCTCTGTCACCGTCTACCCCCTCCCAGTAATCTGCAGGAGGGTTCCCGGCCCGGGTCTGGACGACCGGAGGCCGCCCGACGTTGACCGGGAAAAGCGGGGACCCCGGGCCGCCCTCCCCGGTTCTCTCATCCGAGGTCCCGACCTCATTCGCGACTTCCGAGGGGATCGCGGCCAGGACGCCACAAAGTGCCGTCGGTCAGCTTCCCGAGACAACCGCGGCCCCCCCTGGGGCTCGGGGCCTGGGCGCGCTCTCCCCTCCCCGCAGGGCGCGGGGGGCTCCATCGATCTTGGCCCGGCTAGCGGGGAGCGGTCCCGTGGGGGTGGGCGAGGGGGTAAAAGCCGGGCTCGCTCTGTCACCGTCTACCCCCTCCCAGTAATCTGCAGGAGGGTTCCCGGCCCGGGTCTGGACGACCGGAGGCCGCCCGACGTTGACCGGGAAAAGCGGGGACCCCGGGCCGCCCTCCCCGGTTCTCTCATCCGAGGTCCCGACCTCATTCGCGACTTCCGAGGGGATCGCGGCCAGGACGCCACAAAGTGCCGTCGGTCAGCTTCCCGAGACAACCGCGGCCCCCCCCTGGGGCTCGGGGCCTGGGCGCGCTCTCCCCTCCCCGCAGGGCGCGGGGGGCTCCATCGATCTTGGCCCGGCTAGCGGGGAGCGGTCCCGTGGGGGTGGGCGAGGGGGTAAAAGCCGGGCTCGCTCTGTCACCGTCTACCCCCTCCCAGTAATCTGCAGGAGGGTTCCCGGCCCGGGTCTGGACGACCGGAGGCCGCCCGACGTTGACCGGGAAAAGCGGGGACCCCGGGCCGCCCTCCCCGGTTCTCTCATCCGAGGTCCCGACCTCATTCGCGACTTCCGAGGGGATCGCGGCCAGGACGCCACAAAGTGCCGTCGGTCAGCTTCCCGAGACAACCGCGGCCCCCCCCTGGGGCTCGGGGCCTGGGCGCGCTCTCCCCTCCCCGCAGGGCGCGGGGGGCTCCATCGATCTTGGCCCGGCTAGCGGGGAGCGGTCCCGTGCGGGTGGGCGAGGGGGTGAAAGCCGGGCTCGCTCTGTCACCGTCTACCCCCTCCCAGTAATCTGCAGGAGGGTTCCCGGCCCGGGTCTGGACGACCGGAGGCCGCCCGACGTTGACCGGGAAAAGCCGGGACCCCGGGCCGCCCTCCCCGGTTCTCTCATCCGAGGTCCCGACCTCATTCGCCACTTCCGCGGGGATCGCGGCCGGAACGCCGCAAAGTGCCGCCGGTCAGCTTCCCGAGACAACCGCAAACCGCGGCCGGCTCCGAGCCGCGGCCGCTGCCCGCGGACGGCTCCAGACATCGCGGCCGGCTCCCGGGTGCCTCCGGCCGGCTTCCCGGACCCGCGGCTGCCCGCGGACGGCTCCAGACATCGCGGCCGGCTCCCAGGTGCCCCCGGCCGGCTTCCAGGACCCGCGGACGGCTCCAGACATCGCGGCCGGCTCCCGGGTGCCCCCGTCCGGCTTCCAGGAGCCGCGGACGGCTCCAGACTCCCCCAAGTGCCGCCGGCCAGCTTCCCGAGACAACCGCTGACCGCGGACGGCTCCAGACATCGCGGCCGGCTCCCGGGTGCCTCCGGCCGGCTTCCCGGACCCGCGGACGGCTCCAGACATCGCGGTCGGCTCCCGGGTCCCGCCGGTCAGCTTCCCGAGACAACCGCTGACCGCGGACGGCTCCAGAGCTCGCGCCCGGCTCCCGGGCGCCCCCGGCCGGCTTCCAGGACCCGCGGACGGCTCCAGACATGGCGGCCGGCTCCCGGGTCCCGCCGGGCCGGCTTCCAGGACCCGCGGACGGCTCCAGACTCCGAGTGCCGCCGGTCAGCTTCCCGGGACATCCGCGGCCGCTGCCCGCGGACGGCTCCAGACATGGCGGCCGGCTCCCGGGTGCCCCCCCCGGCCAGCTTCCCCGGACAACCGCGGCCGCTGCCCGCGGACGGCTCCAGAGCTCGCGCCCGGCTCCCGGGTGCCCCCCCGGTCGGCATCCAGGACCCGCGGACGGCTCCAGACGTGGCGGCCGGCTCCCGGGTGCCCCCCGGCCAGCTTCCCCGGACAACCGCGGCCGCTGCCCGCGGACGGCTCCAGAGCTCGCGCCCGGCTCCCGGGTGCCCCCGGCCGGCATCCAGGACCCGCGGACGGCTCCAGACATGGCGGCTGGCTCCCGGGTGCCCCCCGGCCAGCTTCCCCGGACAACCGCCGGTCGCGACCGGCTTCCCGGACCCGCGGACGCCCGCGGACGGCTCCAGACATGGCGGCCGGCTCCCGGGTGCCCCCCGGCCAGCTTCCCCGGACAACCGCCGGCCGCGGCCGGCTTCCCGGACCCGCGGACGCCCGCGGACGGCTCCAGACATGGCGGCCGGCTCCCGGGTGCCCCCCGGCCAGCTTCCCCGGACAACCGCCGGCCGC
>NW_028321099.1:40000-42500 GCF_062004578.1 Staurois parvus
CCCTGGCGGGCGGGAGGGGCGAGGCGCGCCGCGGCGGCCTGCCGGCCCCCCTGGGGCTCGGGGCCTGGGCGCGCTCTCCCCTCCCCGCCGGGGCGCGGGGGGCTCCATCGGTCTTGGCCCGGCTAGCGGGGAGCGGTCCCGTGGGGGTGGGCGAGGGGGTAAAAGCCGGGCTCGCTCTGTCACCGTCTACCCCCTCCCAGTAATCTGCAGGAGGGTTCCCGGCCCGGGTCTGGACGACCGGAGGCCGCCCGACGTTGACCGGGAAAAGCGGGGACCCCGGGCCGCCCTCCCCGGTTCTCTCATCCGAGGTCCCGACCTCATTCGCGACTTCCGAGGGGATCGCGGCCAGGACGCCACAAAGTGCCGTCGGTCAGCTTCCCGAGACAACCGCGGCCCCCCCTGGGGCTCGGGGCCTGGGCGCGCTCTCCCCTCCCCGCAGGGCGCGGGGGGCTCCATCGATCTTGGCCCGGCTAGCGGGGAGCGGTCCCGTGGGGGTGGGCGAGGGGGTAAAAGCCGGGCTCGCTCTGTCACCGTCTACCCCCTCCCAGTAATCTGCAGGAGGGTTCCCGGCCCGGGTCTGGACGACCGGAGGCCGCCCGACGTTGACCGGGAAAAGCGGGGACCCCGGGCCGCCCTCCCCGGTTCTCTCATCCGAGGTCCCGACCTCATTCGCGACTTCCGAGGGGATCGCGGCCAGGACGCCACAAAGTGCCGTCGGTCAGCTTCCCGAGACAACCGCGGCCCCCCCCTGGGGCTCGGGGCCTGGGCGCGCTCTCCCCTCCCCGCAGGGCGCGGGGGGCTCCATCGATCTTGGCCCGGCTAGCGGGGAGCGGTCCCGTGGGGGTGGGCGAGGGGGTAAAAGCCGGGCTCGCTCTGTCACCGTCTACCCCCTCCCAGTAATCTGCAGGAGGGTTCCCGGCCCGGGTCTGGACGACCGGAGGCCGCCCGACGTTGACCGGGAAAAGCGGGGACCCCGGGCCGCCCTCCCCGGTTCTCTCATCCGAGGTCCCGACCTCATTCGCGACTTCCGAGGGGATCGCGGCCAGGACGCCACAAAGTGCCGTCGGTCAGCTTCCCGAGACAACCGCGGCCCCCCCCTGGGGCTCGGGGCCTGGGCGCGCTCTCCCCTCCCCGCAGGGCGCGGGGGGCTCCATCGATCTTGGCCCGGCTAGCGGGGAGCGGTCCCGTGCGGGTGGGCGAGGGGGTGAAAGCCGGGCTCGCTCTGTCACCGTCTACCCCCTCCCAGTAATCTGCAGGAGGGTTCCCGGCCCGGGTCTGGACGACCGGAGGCCGCCCGACGTTGACCGGGAAAAGCCGGGACCCCGGGCCGCCCTCCCCGGTTCTCTCATCCGAGGTCCCGACCTCATTCGCCACTTCCGCGGGGATCGCGGCCGGAACGCCGCAAAGTGCCGCCGGTCAGCTTCCCGAGACAACCGCAAACCGCGGCCGGCTCCGAGCCGCGGCCGCTGCCCGCGGACGGCTCCAGACATCGCGGCCGGCTCCCGGGTGCCTCCGGCCGGCTTCCCGGACCCGCGGCTGCCCGCGGACGGCTCCAGACATCGCGGCCGGCTCCCAGGTGCCCCCGGCCGGCTTCCAGGACCCGCGGACGGCTCCAGACATCGCGGCCGGCTCCCGGGTGCCCCCGTCCGGCTTCCAGGAGCCGCGGACGGCTCCAGACTCCCCCAAGTGCCGCCGGCCAGCTTCCCGAGACAACCGCTGACCGCGGACGGCTCCAGACATCGCGGCCGGCTCCCGGGTGCCTCCGGCCGGCTTCCCGGACCCGCGGACGGCTCCAGACATCGCGGTCGGCTCCCGGGTCCCGCCGGTCAGCTTCCCGAGACAACCGCTGACCGCGGACGGCTCCAGAGCTCGCGCCCGGCTCCCGGGCGCCCCCGGCCGGCTTCCAGGACCCGCGGACGGCTCCAGACATGGCGGCCGGCTCCCGGGTCCCGCCGGGCCGGCTTCCAGGACCCGCGGACGGCTCCAGACTCCGAGTGCCGCCGGTCAGCTTCCCGGGACATCCGCGGCCGCTGCCCGCGGACGGCTCCAGACATGGCGGCCGGCTCCCGGGTGCCCCCCCCGGCCAGCTTCCCCGGACAACCGCGGCCGCTGCCCGCGGACGGCTCCAGAGCTCGCGCCCGGCTCCCGGGTGCCCCCCCGGTCGGCATCCAGGACCCGCGGACGGCTCCAGACGTGGCGGCCGGCTCCCGGGTGCCCCCCGGCCAGCTTCCCCGGACAACCGCGGCCGCTGCCCGCGGACGGCTCCAGAGCTCGCGCCCGGCTCCCGGGTGCCCCCGGCCGGCATCCAGGACCCGCGGACGGCTCCAGACATGGCGGCTGGCTCCCGGGTGCCCCCCGGCCAGCTTCCCCGGACAACCGCCGGTCGCGACCGGCTTCCCGGACCCGCGGACGCCCGCGGACGGCTCCAGACATGGCGGCCGGCTCCCGGGTGCCCCCCGGCCAGCTTCCCCGGACAACCGCCGGCCGCGGCCGGCTTCCC
>NW_028321099.1:75000-77500 GCF_062004578.1 Staurois parvus
AAACCCAAAAAAACCTCTCTCCCCCCCCCCTAAACGGCGGGGGGAGCCCGACCTGCCTTACCTACCGCGGTGCGGGTCCCCGGGGGGACGCGTCCCCTGGCGGGCGGGAGGGGCGAGGCGCGCCGCGGCGGCCTGCCGGCCCCCCTGGGGCTCGGGGCCTGGGCGCGCTCTCCCCTCCCCGCCGGGGCGCGGGGGGCTCCATCGGTCTTGGCCCGGCTAGCGGGGAGCGGTCCCGTGGGGGTGGGCGAGGGGGTAAAAGCCGGGCTCGCTCTGTCACCGTCTACCCCCTCCCAGTAATCTGCAGGAGGGTTCCCGGCCCGGGTCTGGACGACCGGAGGCCGCCCGACGTTGACCGGGAAAAGCGGGGACCCCGGGCCGCCCTCCCCGGTTCTCTCATCCGAGGTCCCGACCTCATTCGCGACTTCCGAGGGGATCGCGGCCAGGACGCCACAAAGTGCCGTCGGTCAGCTTCCCGAGACAACCGCGGCCCCCCCTGGGGCTCGGGGCCTGGGCGCGCTCTCCCCTCCCCGCAGGGCGCGGGGGGCTCCATCGATCTTGGCCCGGCTAGCGGGGAGCGGTCCCGTGGGGGTGGGCGAGGGGGTAAAAGCCGGGCTCGCTCTGTCACCGTCTACCCCCTCCCAGTAATCTGCAGGAGGGTTCCCGGCCCGGGTCTGGACGACCGGAGGCCGCCCGACGTTGACCGGGAAAAGCGGGGACCCCGGGCCGCCCTCCCCGGTTCTCTCATCCGAGGTCCCGACCTCATTCGCGACTTCCGAGGGGATCGCGGCCAGGACGCCACAAAGTGCCGTCGGTCAGCTTCCCGAGACAACCGCGGCCCCCCCCTGGGGCTCGGGGCCTGGGCGCGCTCTCCCCTCCCCGCAGGGCGCGGGGGGCTCCATCGATCTTGGCCCGGCTAGCGGGGAGCGGTCCCGTGGGGGTGGGCGAGGGGGTAAAAGCCGGGCTCGCTCTGTCACCGTCTACCCCCTCCCAGTAATCTGCAGGAGGGTTCCCGGCCCGGGTCTGGACGACCGGAGGCCGCCCGACGTTGACCGGGAAAAGCGGGGACCCCGGGCCGCCCTCCCCGGTTCTCTCATCCGAGGTCCCGACCTCATTCGCGACTTCCGAGGGGATCGCGGCCAGGACGCCACAAAGTGCCGTCGGTCAGCTTCCCGAGACAACCGCGGCCCCCCCCTGGGGCTCGGGGCCTGGGCGCGCTCTCCCCTCCCCGCAGGGCGCGGGGGGCTCCATCGATCTTGGCCCGGCTAGCGGGGAGCGGTCCCGTGCGGGTGGGCGAGGGGGTGAAAGCCGGGCTCGCTCTGTCACCGTCTACCCCCTCCCAGTAATCTGCAGGAGGGTTCCCGGCCCGGGTCTGGACGACCGGAGGCCGCCCGACGTTGACCGGGAAAAGCCGGGACCCCGGGCCGCCCTCCCCGGTTCTCTCATCCGAGGTCCCGACCTCATTCGCCACTTCCGCGGGGATCGCGGCCGGAACGCCGCAAAGTGCCGCCGGTCAGCTTCCCGAGACAACCGCAAACCGCGGCCGGCTCCGAGCCGCGGCCGCTGCCCGCGGACGGCTCCAGACATCGCGGCCGGCTCCCGGGTGCCTCCGGCCGGCTTCCCGGACCCGCGGCTGCCCGCGGACGGCTCCAGACATCGCGGCCGGCTCCCAGGTGCCCCCGGCCGGCTTCCAGGACCCGCGGACGGCTCCAGACATCGCGGCCGGCTCCCGGGTGCCCCCGTCCGGCTTCCAGGAGCCGCGGACGGCTCCAGACTCCCCCAAGTGCCGCCGGCCAGCTTCCCGAGACAACCGCTGACCGCGGACGGCTCCAGACATCGCGGCCGGCTCCCGGGTGCCTCCGGCCGGCTTCCCGGACCCGCGGACGGCTCCAGACATCGCGGTCGGCTCCCGGGTCCCGCCGGTCAGCTTCCCGAGACAACCGCTGACCGCGGACGGCTCCAGAGCTCGCGCCCGGCTCCCGGGCGCCCCCGGCCGGCTTCCAGGACCCGCGGACGGCTCCAGACATGGCGGCCGGCTCCCGGGTCCCGCCGGGCCGGCTTCCAGGACCCGCGGACGGCTCCAGACTCCGAGTGCCGCCGGTCAGCTTCCCGGGACATCCGCGGCCGCTGCCCGCGGACGGCTCCAGACATGGCGGCCGGCTCCCGGGTGCCCCCCCCGGCCAGCTTCCCCGGACAACCGCGGCCGCTGCCCGCGGACGGCTCCAGAGCTCGCGCCCGGCTCCCGGGTGCCCCCCCGGTCGGCATCCAGGACCCGCGGACGGCTCCAGACGTGGCGGCCGGCTCCCGGGTGCCCCCCGGCCAGCTTCCCCGGACAACCGCGGCCGCTGCCCGCGGACGGCTCCAGAGCTCGCGCCCGGCTCCCGGGTGCCCCCGGCCGGCATCCAGGACCCGCGGACGGCTCCAGACATGGCGGCTGGCTCCCGGGTGCCCCCCGGCCAGCTTCCCCGGACAACCGCCGGTCGCGACCGGCTTCCCGGACCCG
>NW_028321100.1:0-35685 GCF_062004578.1 Staurois parvus
CTCCTGTGCCCCTTCATCCAATGTGGGGGCGCTCTAATACAGGAGGAGGGTCACTAGCCAGATCACCAGGTGAAAACAGAAGAAAAAAAGCCTAAAAGAAAACTAATGCAGCCGCCATGTCTAATGATTGGTAAGCTACAATACACACTGCTCAAAAAAATGAAAGGAAGACTTTGTAATCCGAGTCGCATCAAGTCGATGAAGCTCCCGGGATATGGATCTGGTCGGGTAAGTAGCAGAGGGGGGTGGTAATCAGTTTCAGCTGCTTTGGTGTTCATTAAATTAACAACAGCTACACTAGATGGGCAACAATGAGACGACCCCCAAAACAGGAATGGTTTTACAGGTGACATTTTTTCCCTCCTCGTCGTTTCTGACCGTTTTTCACTGGTTTTGCATTTGGCTCGGGTCAGTGTCACTACTGGTAGCATGAGACCATACCTGGACCCTACAGAGGTTGCACAGGCAGTCCAAACTCCTCCAGGATGGCACATCAATACCTGCCATTGCCAGAAGGTTTGCTGTGTCTCCTAGCACAGTCTCAAGAGCATGGAGGAGATTCCGGGAGACAAGAGCATGGGAGGAGATTCCAGGAGACGAGAGCATGGAGGAGATTCCAGGAGACAGGCAGTTCCTCTAGGAGGGCTGGACAGGGCCGTAGAAGGTCCTTAACCCATCAGCAGGACCGGTATCTGCTCCTTTGTGAAGGAGGAACAGGATGAGCCCTGTCAGAGCCCTACAAAATGACCTCCAGCAGGCCACTGGTGGGAATGTCTCTGACCAAACAATCAGAAACAGACTTCATGAGGGTGGCCTGAGGGCCCGACGTCCTCTAGTGGGCCCTGTGCTCACTGCCCGGCTCCATAGAGCTGGATTGGCATTGGCCATTGAACCCCAGAATTGGCAGGTCCACCACTGGCGCCCTGTGCTTTTCACAGATGAGAGCAGGTTCCCCCTGAGCACATGTGACAGACGTGAAAGGGTCTGGAGAAGCCGTGTAGAACATTCTGCTGCCTGTAACATGGTTCAGCATGACCATTGTGGTGGTGGGTCAGTGATGGTCTGGGGAGGCATCTCCATGGAGGGACGCACAGACCTCTACAGGCTAGACAATGGCACCCTGACTGCCATTAGGTATGGGGATGAAATCCTTGGACTCATTGTCAGACCCTACACTGGTGGGTCCTGGGTTCCTCCTGGTGCAGTGGGTCCTGGGTTCCTCCTGGTGCAGGGGGTCCTGGGTTCCTCCTGGGGCGGTGGGTCCTGGGTTCTTCTTGGTGCAGGGGGTCCTGGGTTCCTCCTGGTGCCTTGGGTCCTGGGTTCCTCCTTGTGCAGTGGGTCCTGGGTTCCTCCTTGTGCAGTGTGTCCCGGGTTCCTCCTGGTGCAGTGGGTCCTGGGTTCCTCCTGGCGTGGTGGGTCCTGGGTTCCTCCTGGTGCAGGGTGTCCTGGGTTCCTCCTGGGGCAGGGTGTCCTGGGTTCCTCCTGGGGCGGTGGGTCCTGGGTCCCTCCTGGTGCAGGAATGAGGGTCTGGAGAAGTCGTGGAGAACGTTCTGCTGCCTGTAACATGGTTCAGCATGACCGTTCTGGTGGTGGGTCAGTGATGGTCTAGGGAGGCATCTCCATGGAGGGACACACAGACCTCTACAGGCTAGTTAATGGCACCCTGACTGCTATTAGGTATGGGGATGAAGTCCTTGGACCCATTGTCAGACCCTACGCTGGTGCAGTGGGTCCTGGGTTCCTCCTGGTGCCGTGGGTCCTGGGTTCCTCCTGGTGCCGTGGGTCCTGGGTTCCTCCTGGTGCCGTGGGTCCTGGGTTCCTCCTGGTGCCGTGGGTCCTGGGTTCCTCCTGGTGCCGTGGGTCCTGGGTTCCTCCTGGTGCCGTGGGTCCTGGGTTCCTCCTGGTGCAGTGAGTCCTGGGTTCCTCCTGGTGCAGTGGGTCCTGGGATCCTCCTGGTGCAGACAGTGCCCGGCCTCATGTGGGGAGAGTATGCAGGCAGTTCCTGGAGGATGAAGGAATTGATACCATTGAATGGCCCCCACGCTCTCCTGACCTAAATCCAATAGAACCCCTCTGGGATGTCATGTTTCGGTCCATCCGATGCCGCCAGGTTGCACCTCAGACTGTCCAGGAGCTCAGTGATGGTCCAGATCTGGGAGGAAATCCCCCAGGACACCATCCGTGGTCTCATTAGGACCCTCCCCCCGACGTTGTCAGGCATGCATACAAGCACGTGGGGGCCACACAGACTACTGAGGACCATTCTGAGTTGCTGCAATGACATTTCACCAACATGGACTCGCCTGCTGCATCATTTCTTCACTTTGATTTTCGGGGTGTCTGTGAATTCAGTCCTCTGTAGGTCGATCATTTTCATCCAACGATGGGGCGTCCTTACGTTCCTCACCCATCCCCCGTCCATGTCAGGATAGAGATCCAGCAGCAGGCTCCTCCCCATTGAGATCTGATGGGTTTTCAAAGAGTTCCTTTCAGTTTTTTGAGTCCTGTATTACATTTTTGGTTTGGGGTTCAGTGTCACTTAAAGGGTAACTCCACTTTCTTGGAATAAAAATCTATACAGCGCGTACAATTGCCGCACAGCACATTTCGTGTTCAGTCCGCAGCCACTGAAATTCTCTGAAAAATTCAATGCAAACTTGGAGGTGTGCTCTACCAATAGGGAACGCCCCAGAAATGACATTTCCTGCTTGTGTGATTGGCTCACCTAGTTTTTTTTTCCCCCCCAGAAGTCTGCACTAGGATACAGGACAGATTTTAGGCATCCTCTGCAATAGGAATTTCAGTTTTGGTGATAAACTCCCCCCAAGGGTTAAATACTTCTAAAGGGATGCAGACCCCGCAACTTTCCTCATCAGAAAACTGAAGCTGCAGAACAAGAACACCCCCATATGTTACCTTCTCTGCAGTGTGTTAGCCATACTAGGACGGCACCATCTTTGTTCAGCGAGCGTCACCATCTATTTCCTGGACTAATATATGTCAGGCCGGAGATGGCGCTCATGTAAATTCTGGTGCCTGTGCAGTACTTGGCTGTGGTCACAAATGTTTGTCACAGATCAGCCCCTGTTGCAATCTTTCAACTTTCCTTCTTACATATTTGACTTGCTACAGAGTTCCAGCAAAGTGTTGCCAGGTCAGCGGGGGGGCCCAGGCAGCTGGGCGAATCAGATGTGGGTAGGGAGGGTGATTGGCAGAGCAGGGGGAAGGGCGCAATTACTGGAACCAGTCCCCTGTATGGCTTTCTCTGCAGCAGCTGAAAGCGGTCTTTCAGCTTCTGCAGAGAGAGCCATACAGGGGATCAGTTCCAGCAATTGCCCCCCCCCATCACCCTCCCTCTGCAGCATACGTTTCTCCCCAATGCCAAGGCCCCCTTGTGTGCCCCCACCCCGCAGTGCTGCTGGATTCCCTTCTTTCCTCCCCTCCCCACCAGCAGCTGCAAGCACACAATAGATTCCTTCAGGATGGAAAGTGGGGGGAAGGGTATGTCACATTTACCAGCCACTTCCTTTTCGGAATGAACACAATGCATGATCCATTCCCATCACCCACTGTGTTCATTCATAACTGACGCATGTTCGTTAGAGGTGTCAGTGGGAGGGATAGTCCCCCATCGTTGGTATCAGTGGGAGGAATAGGGCCCCATCATTGGTATCAGTGGGAGGAATAGTGCCCCATCACTGGTGTCAGTGGGAGGAATAGTGCCCCATCATTGGTGTCAGTGGGAGGAATAGTGCCCCATCATTGGTATCAGTGGGAGGAATAGTGCCCCATCGTTGGTATCAGTGGGAGGAATAGTGCCCCATCATTGGTGTCAGTGGGAGGAATAGTGCCCCATCATTGGTATCAGTGGGAGGAATAGTGCCCCATCATTGGTGTCAGTGGGAGGAATAGTGCCCCATCCTTGGTGTCAGTGGGAGGAATAGTCCCCCACTGTTGATGTCGGTGGGAGGAATGGTGCCCATCTTTGGTGTCAGTGGGGGGGAATTGGTGCCCCCTCTTTGGTGTCAGTGGAGGGGAATGATGCCCCATCTTTGTTGTCAGTGGGGGGGAATGATGCCCCATCTTTGGTGTCAGTGGTAGAAATTATGCCCTATTGTTAAAGTCAGTGGGAGGAATGGTGCCCCATCGTTTGGTGTCAGTGGGAGGAATGGTGCTCCAAGGGCCGGATAAAGGCAAGCAAAGGGCTGCAGTTTGGAGGCCACTGCTGTATATTATAAATTTGCCTATTCAAGAATGACCCCCCCTCCCCCGGAGCTATCACCAGCATATTATCCCTTCCGTGAGGTTTGCATGCCCCCAGAACTACATCTCCCAATAGCCCTTCCCCCACACACAGTCCATGGGGCAGACCCTTGCCTCCTGCCCTCTACCTGCCTGAAGATGAAAGGTATGGGGGTACACTGATGGAGACAAGTTAAGAGGAGATTCTGATGGGGACAAAGACATTATGCCCCTGATTTTTTATTTTTTAATGCACCCCCAGATCAGGCAGGCTAGATCCGGCCCTTTGATGAAAGTAACATTGACCTCCAATATCTGGGATCAGGACAGAACAGGCTGCCTATAATCCCTGGAAATTCAGAGCCACCATTGTGCTTGTCACTATGCATCATCCGGGAGATCTTCTGTCCCCTCTGGCTGTTGTGGGAGTCTGTATACTGAGAGCTCATTGTCTGTCTGATCCCCTCGCAGGTCTGTATTGTACATTCCTCTATTGTCTCGCCTTGTCTTGTTTTCTCCTGACTGTGTTTGCAGTAAATAATGTCCATAGAAACCTATAAAGAGTGTCCCCGCCATAGGCTGGAGCGGTGTTGGTGCTTCTGGTGTGATCTGTGCATGGTGGCCCTGAGAGCTCGCGATGTTCTGCAAGGTAGATGATTCCCACATTCTGTACAATCTCTCGCTCTTCCATACAATCTCTCGCTCTTCTTTCAGCCACTTTTTTGCCACTTTCAGCATTATGTCTACAGTACAGTATATCCCCCTGCAGTCCCGGGTGTCAGCTAACCACTCTCTTTCTTTCTCCCCCTCTCACCTCTCTCTCTCTCTCCCTTCCTCTCTCTCCCCCCCTCTCTCCCCCCCTCTCTCTTGCTCTCTCTCTCTCCTTCTCCTCCCCTCCCCCCTTCCCTCTCTATCACTCTTCGCGCGCTCTCTCTCCCCCTCTCCCTCCTCGCTCTCTTTCACTCTCCCCTCCTCTCTCCCCTCTCTCTCCCCCCTCTCTTCCTCTCTCTCGTTCTTCCCCCCTCTTTCTCTCTGCCTCCCTCTCTCTCGCTCTCCCCTCTCTGCCTCCCTCTCTCTCGCTCTCCCCTCTCTCTCTCCCTCTCTCTCGCTCTCCCCTCTCTCTCTCCCTCTCTCTCTCTCTCCCCTCTCTCTCTCCCTCTCTCTCGCTCCCCCCTCTTTCTCTCCTCTCTCTCGCTCTCTCCCCCTTCTCTCTCTCGCTCTCTCCCCCTTCTCTCTCTCGCTCTCTCCCTCTTCTCTCTCTCGCTCTCTCCCCCTTCTCTCTCTCGCTCTCTCCCCCTTCTCTCTCTCGCTCTCTCCCCCTTCTCTCTCTCGCTCTCTCCCCCTTCTCTCTCTCGCTCTCTTCCCCCCTCTCTCGCTCTCTCCCCCCTCTCTCGCTCTCTCCCCCCTCTCTCGCTCTCTCCCCCCTCTCCCGCTCTCTCCTCCTCTCTCTCGCTCTCTCCCCCTCTCTCGCTCTCTCCCCCTCTCTCGCTCTCCCCCCTCTCTCGCTCTCCCCCCTCTCTCGCTCTCTCCCCTCTCTCTCGCTCTCTCCCCCTCTCTCTCGCTCTCTCCCCTCTCTCTCGCTCTCTCCCCCTCTCTCTCTTCCCCCCTCTCTCTCTCTTCCCCCCTCTCTCTCTCTTCCCCCCTCTCTCTCGCTCTCCTCCCCTCTCTCGCTCTCCCCCCTCTCTCGCTCTCTCCCCTCTCTCTCGCTCTCTCCCCCTCTCTCTCTTCCCCCCTCTCTCTCTCTCTTCCCCCTCTCTCTCTCTCTCTTCCCCCCTCTCTCTCTCTTCCCCCCCTCTCTCTCTCTTCCCCCCTCTCTCTCTCTTCCCCCCTCTCTCTCTCTTCCCCCTCTCTCTCTCTTCCCCCCTCTCTCGCTCTCTCCCCCTCTCGCGCTCTCTCCCCTCTCGCGCTCTCTCCCCTCTCGCGCTCTCTCCCCTCTCGCGCTCTCTCCCCTCTCGCGCTCTCTTTCCTCTCGCGCTCTCTCCCCCTCTCTCGCGCTCTCTCCCCCTCTCTCTCGCTCTCTCCCCTCCCTCTCTTGCGCTCCCCCCTCTCTCCCTCTCTCTTGCTCCCCCCTCTTTCTCTCTGCCTCTCTCTCTCGCTCTCCCCCTCTCTCTCTCGCTCTCTCCCCCTTCTCTCTCGCGCTCTCTCCCCCTTCTCTCTCTCGCTCTCTCCCCCTTCTCTCTCTCGCTCTCTCCCCCTTCTCTCTCTCGCTCTCTCCCCCTTCTCTCTCTGCTCTCTCCCCCTTCTCTCTCTCGCTCTCTTCCCCCCTCTCTCGCTCTCTCCCCCCTCTCTCGCTCTCCCCCCCCTCTCTCGCTCTCTCCCCCCTCTCCCGCTCTCTCGCTCTCTCGCTCTCTCCCCCTCTCTCGCTCTCCCCCCTCTCTCGCTCTCCCCCCTCTCTCGCTCTCCCCCCTCTCTCGCTCTCTCCCCTCTCTCTCGCTCTCTCCCCCTCTCTCTCTTCCCCCCTCTCTCTCTCTTCCCCCCTCTCTCTCTCTCTTCCCCCCTCTCTCTCTCTTCCCCCCTCTCTCTCTCTTCCCCCCCTCTCTCTCGCTCTCTCCCCTCTCTCGCTCTCCCCCCTCTCTCGCTCTCTCCCCTCTCTCTCGCTCTCTCCCCCTCTCTCTCTTCCCCCCCTCTCTCTCTCTTCCCCCCTCTCTCTCTCTTCCCCCTCTCTCTCTCTTCCCCCCTCTCTCTCTCTTCCCCCCTCTCTCTCTCTTCCCCCCCTCTCTCTCTTCCCCCCTCTCTCTCGCTCTCCCCCCTCTCGCGCTCTTCCCCCCTCTCTCTCGCTCTCTCCCCTCTCACGCTCTCTCCCCTCTCGCGCTCTCTCCCCTCTCGCGCTCTCTCCCCTCTCGCGCTCTCTCCCCTCTCGCGCTCTCTCCCCTCTCGCGCTCTCTCCCCTCTCGCGCTCTCTCCCCTCTCGCGCTCTCTCCCCTCTCGCGCTCTCTCCCCTCTCGCGCTCTCTCCCCTCTCGCGCTCTCTTTCCTCTCGCGCTCTCTTTCCTCTCGCGCTCTCTTTCCTCTCGCGCTCTCTTTCCTCTCGCGCTCTCTCCCCCTCTCTCTCGCTCTCTCCCCTCCCTCTCTTGCGCTCCCCCCCTCTCTCCCTCTCTCTTGCTCCCCCCTCTTTCTCTCTGCCTCTCTCTCTCGCTCTCCCCCTCTCTCTCTCGCTCTCTCCCCCTTCTCTCTCGCGCTCTCTCCCCCTTCTCTCTCACGCTCTCTCCCCCTTCTCTCTCGCGCTCTCTCTCCCCCTTCTCTCTCGCGCTCTCTCTCCCCTTCTCTCTCTCGCTCTCTCTCCCCCTCTCTCTCTCTTTCCCCCCCCTCTCTCGCGCTCTCTCCCCCTCTCTCGCGCTCTCTCCCCCCTCTCTCGCGCTCTCTCCCCCCTCTCTCGCGCTCTCTCCCCCCTCTCTCGCGCTCTCTCCCCCCCTCTCTCGCGCTCTCTCCCCCTCTCTCGCGCTCTCTCCCCCCTCTCTCGCGCTCTCTCCCCCTCTCTCGCGCTCTCTCCCCCTCTCTCGCGCTCTCTCCCCTCTCTCGCGCTCTCTCCCCCCTCTCTCGCGCTCTCTCCCCCTCTCTCGCGCTCTCTCCCCCTCTCTCGCGCTCTCTCCCCCCTCTCTCTCGCGCTCTCTCCCCTTCTCTCTCTGTTTCCCCCTTCTCCCTCTCTTGCTCTCTCTCTCGCGCTCTCTCCCCCTCTCTCTCGCGCTCTCTCCCCCCTCTCTCTCTCGCTCTCTCCCCCTTTCTCTCGCGCTCCCCCCCTCTCTCTTTCTCTCTCTTGCTCCCCCCTCTCTCTTTCTCTCTCGCGCTCTCCCCCCCTCTCTTTCTCTCTCTCTCGCATGCTCCCCCCTGTTCCTACCACCTGAACACCCACACTCTCCCCCCTCCTCCCGCGCTTCTCTTTTCTCTAGTAAATCTGTCTCCTGACCCCTCCTGGCTGCTCCCGACTTACATTGAATTGCTTTGCAGCTGAGAACTCTCTTCCTTTATGTTGTATGTAAGACATACCCGCCTTTGTTTGTCCCCTTTCTTAGATTTTTCATTGCAGTCTTCTGATTCTTGGTGTGATTATAACAGGTGAGTAGAATGGATTTCCAGTTCTGCAGAGTTGGGATAGAGGGCGTCAACCGGCCCCAGTGCTCGCCAGCGCCCCCTAGTGATATTACCCCCTAGTGACACCTCTCACTGCTGTGCATAGGCAGTCCTTATATCTGTTACATGCTGTTTTTTTTTTTTTGTTTCTTTGTTTTTTGTTTTTTTTTTTAATTTACGTTTTCTTGACAACATCCAATCAAGTCTGAGCGTATCTCAGGGCTCTTCTATCATTTTTATGTTCCCATGGACTCCATTGTAATGGTTGCTTTATTGCATGAGAAGGGAGGTGATGTGTTTAATGGTGGACTTCGAGATTAGATCAGCGCTGAACAATGCGCTGATCTTTAGACCCCAACTTTGGGAACATTTGAGGATTTGTCTCTCAGTTTCTTCTTTGGTGTTCCTCATCCCCAAAATATGTCCTTTCCGGTCCTTCCATGACAATGGCACAGGACTCTTCTCCGCTGCCTCCAGCCCAGCCTCTCACAGCTCTATGATTTTTATTAGATTTTATTTATTTTTGTTAGAATTGTTTTTCTTTCTTTTTATTTTAACACTCCCTTCTGTCTGCTTCCCCTCACAGGATGCGATGCAGAAAATGATCCATTTCATTATGGTGAGTGACGTATTAAGCTGGCCGTGTACTGATGAACCGGCTAATATTCCCTCTGCGCAGGGGCAGACTGACAACTCATGGGGCCCCCGGGCAATAGGGGGATCACGGGGCCCCTGTGTCCTTGCCCAAACTCAAAAAAGCCTATGAAGAAGGTACCAGGGGCATCTCATGGGGCCCCCTACTGACCCCGGGCCCTCGGGCAGTGCCCGAGTTTCCAAATGGTCAGTCCGCCCCTGCCTCTGCGGGTGGTCCTGTTGGCCCCTTCCCTCCCATCCAACATCGTTCAATGGAAAGATCAGTGGAATCGGGTGGAAAAACTGTCAAACAGCAGCTGTATCCAATTGGATGCAGCCGCTGCCTGGGTATAGCCCGCCCTGCCGATCCATCCATTAGCGCTGTATAACATGGATTGGGGAATGTTTTAGATTTTTTTTCCCCATTCAACCCATATATGCAGCCCTCATGAAAAAGGTCCACTTCCACGAGGTCGCGTATGTGTGTGCAAGAACAGGTTAAAGTGGAGCTCCACCCAAAAGGGGAGGTTCCGCTTTAAAGATTGGCACCTTTGGGGAGCCGGTACCTGTCGCCTAGGCCAGGGGTGTCAAACTGGCGGCCCTCCAGCTGTTGGGAAACTACAAGTCCCATCATGCCTTTGCCATTGGGAGTCACGCTTGTAACTGTCAATCTTGCAATGCCTCATGGGACTTGTAGTTTGGCAACAGCTGGAGGGCCGACAGTTTGACACCCGTGGCCTAGGTGATCGGAACGGATGTTGTCCACCCCCCCCCTTCCATCCCCATAGTCTTCTGGGACACTTGACGGGTCCCAGAAGACTACGGGACCATTCGCAAAGCGCGCTACTACCCACGCATGCGCAGTAGGCACCGGACTGTGAAGCCGCAAGCTGTGCCCAAGCTGAAGATGCCTGCGCCAGGAACAATGGACAACTGGTGAAAAGAGCTGCATGGAGGACACTGCGAGATCGAAGGACAGGTGAGTGGCTGTTTTTTTTTTTTTTTTTAAAGTCAGCAGCTACAGTTTCTGTATAAAATCCGACACAACAGATTATTTTATATGCTCCTATGTAAATTTAAAATTTCATGCAAAAAAAAAAAAAAGAAATTCTTCCCTGGATATATCCCTGTGTCCTGAGCTCCATGAACCAGTCCAACAAGTTCATTAGCATATACATAAGGGAAGCCTGAAAACAATACATGGTCATCATTCCATATTTAATTATGCTATAAAAAAATAATACAGCATCATGATATAATGTTTTTTTTGTTTTGTTTTTTCTATAGTTGAACTGGATGGACATTTGTCTTTTTTTTTCAGCCAGACTAACTATGTAACTATATACCTATAAAGGTACAATGTGTCATCAGGATAATCTGTGTTTTTTCTCTCCTCCAGATTACAATGCTCTCCGCATGGGAGGTTTAATGTTTGCTGGGGGGATGCTGACTATAGGAATCATAGTTCTGCTGAGTAAGTATTTATTTATTTTTTATCCAAAGGAATTAAAGTGGATCAAGAACAAAATATAATGTACAAAAAATGTAAAAAAAAAAATCAAGAACCAAGAAAAAAATGTAATGTATTGCCCCAGGGCTGCTGATAGAAACCCAGCCACACCTCATACAGCCAACCTGAAAGGGTCCCTTCAAAAAAAAAAAAGAAAGCCACACTTTACCATGCTTCAGTTATGAATGAACACAGTGAGTGATCAGTACCAACCGCTCATTGTGTTCATTCAGAAAAGAAAGTGGCTGGTTAATGTGATATAATTATCGGACCCTTCCCCCACTCTCCATCCTGAAGGTTCTTATTGTGTGCATGTAGCTGCCGGTAGGAAAAAGAGGAGGAAAGCCGGCACTGTGGGGGCCCAGACAGCTGGGTGTGCACAGGGAAGGTGATCGGCATGGTGGGCGTAAGGGGGAAGGGAAATTGCTGGAACCAGGAGTGGAGACGAATACAACTTTCAGATGCTGCAGAGAGAGCCATACAGGGGATCAATTCCAATAATTGCCCCCTCACCGTGCTGAACACCCTCCCTGTCCACACCCAATTCACCCATCTACCTGGGTCCCCCTGCTGGCCTGGACCCCATACATGAGCATTGGTGGTACCCCCTTAACCACGGCCCTGTATTGCCCTCTACCAGTCCTTAGATTGTATCCTTTATTTGTATACTTGACAGAAGAAAAGGAAACAAGAAAGAGGAGTTTATTAGGTTTTCCATTCACTTTGAGCCGTCTGTCCATTGAAACTGCATATAAATTCGTTCTGTACAGATGTGGGGAAAAAAATCGAATGTTCTCCAGCTATGTTCGTTGCAAGTTGAATGTGTGAATTCATTATGCTAGATGGCGCTGTGGAGCTCTCCTGTTATGATTGTCAGCGCCATCTATTGGTAATAATCAGGGAGTTTTCTTTGGTGGGAACACAGGGGAATGCATTTCTGGCACCTCCAACACTGAATATATGTAATAGCAAAGGGTGCTGGGTGTGCTGGAGGTTCTATTGTTGCTGGCTGCTGGGATATCTATTGTCTCTGGGGGATCTATTGTTGGGGGGATGTTTTGATGCAGGGGGGATCTACTGTTGGCAAATGGGTCTATTGGTGCTGGGGAGGATCTATTGTTATTGGAGGATACTTTGTTGGGGGGGTCTATTGTCTTTGGGAGGGAACTGCTGTTGAGGAAAGGGTGTATTGTTGTTAGGCAAGATCTTTTGTTGTTTGGGGATATTTTGTTGGGGGGGGTCTATTGTCTTTGGGAACCGCTGTGAGGAAAAGGATGTATTGTTGCTGGGGAGAATCTATTGTTGGGGATATTTTGTTGGGGGGCTGTATTGTCTTTGGAAGGGATCTGCTGTTGAGGAGAGGGTTTATTGTTGCTGTGGAGGATCTATTGTTGTTGGGGGATATTTTGATGGGGGGGTCTATTGTCTTTGGGAGAGATCTGCTGTTGAGGAGAGGGTGTATTGTTGCCAGGAAAGATCTTTTGTTGTTGGGGGATATATTGTTGGGGGTCTATTGTCTTTGGAAGGGAACTGCTGCAGAGGAAAGGGTGTATGATCGCTGGGGAAGATCTATTGTTGTTGGGGGATGAATTGTTGGGGGTCTATTGTCTTTGGAAGGGAACTGCTGCAGAGGAAAGGGTGTATGATCGCTGGGGAAGATCTATTGTTGTTGGGGGATGAATTGTTGGGGGTCTATTGTCTTTGGAAGGGATCTGCTGTTGAGGAAAGAATGTATTGTTGCCGGGCAGGATCTATTGTTGTTGAGGGATATTTTGTTCCAGATGGAGGTCTATTGTTGCTGGAGTGGTCTACTGTTGAGGGAGGGGTCTATTGTTGTTGTTGTGGGGGGTGTACTGTTGCTGGGGAACTTATTTTACTGCTTTTCTTGTGTTCAAATTCCATACAAATGACCTAGCACTACCACATGATACTTGGTCACTGGGAGGTGGGTAGGGAGTGGAACTAAGGGAAGATGCTTAGAGGTGGGTAGGGGGCGGAGAAAATAGGTGGCTCAGAAGGGGGGGGGGTATTTTCTGCACCTAGAGAACCCTCCCTTATGGGAGTGAAATGTTTGGGTTTCTTTAGTGCAAACATGTTTTATTGAAAGGGGTGCATTTTTTAAACTGCAGATAAATGTGTTCTGTACAAATGGGAGAAACGTGTTCTTTGCAGATCAAATGTGTGAATGCTGAAAATACCACATTATGGCCATTAGGTGGCGCTGACCATCCTAGAAAATATGTTGGCTCCTCTGCACCATCTAGTGGCCATAATGTGGTATTTCCTGAATTTTAGTGAGCTGAACCTCCTTGCTGCTCTGTAGTCTGGTGTTGTAGTCAGGGCTGTGGATAAAGGGGTACCACCAGTCCTCCTGTACGGGGCCCAGGCCATCAGGGGGGCCCAGGCAGCTGGGTGAATTGGATATGGGCAGGGAGAGTGATCGGCACAACACAGAAATACTGGAAACGATCCCCTGTATGGCTCTTCCTGCAGCAGCTGAAAGCTGGATTCTTGTCTTCTCCCTCCCAGCTGCTGCAGAGATGGTCATACAGGGGATCGGTTCCAGTAATTGCCCCCCCCCCCCCGCTGCACCCATCACCCTCCCTGTGCATCATATGTTTCCCCCTTCTGCCCACGCCAAACTTGTGTGCCCCCACCCCCACAGTGCTGCCAGCTTCCCTCCTCTTCTTCCCACCTGCACACAGTAGGATCCTGACCCGTTCTCTTGTACGGGGCCCAGGCCAGCAGGGGGACCCAGGTAGCTGGGTGAATTGGGTGCGGACAGGGAGGGTGTTCGGCACAGTAGGGGGGCAATTACTGGAACTGATCCCCTGTATGGCTTTCTCTGCAGCAGCTGAAAGCTGTATTCTTCTCCACTCCAGGTTCCAGTAACTCCCCCCCCCCCCCCCCCCACGTCCACCATGCCGAACACCTTCCCTGTGCACATCTGATTCACTCAGCTGTCTGGGCCCCCACAGTGCCGGCTTCCCTCCTCTCCTTCTCACCAGCAGCTACAAGCACACAATAGGATCCTTCAGGATGGAGAGTGGGGGAAGGGTCCGGTAAATATGTCACATTTAACAGCCCTTTCTTTCCTGAATGAACACAATGAGTGATCGGTACCAATCACTCACTGTGTTCATTCATAACTGGAGCACCGAAAACTGTTTTTTTTTTTTGTTTTGTTTTTTGGAGGGGGCCCTGTCAGCTGTATGGGGCCTCATGGTTTCTAACAGCAGCCCTGGTTGTAGTCCATTGCAGGGGCAGACTGACCATTCGAGCACTCGGGCGCTGCCCGAGGGCCCAGGGTCAGTAGGGGGCCCCATGAGATGCCCCTGGTACCTTTCATTTGTTTTGTCATAGGCTTTTTCGTGTGTGGGTGAGGACACCAAGGCCCCATGATCCCCTATTGCCCGGGGGCCCCATGAGTTGTCAGTCCACCCCTGGTCCATTGTGTAGTGATTTTTGGTTTAGCTCCGTTCTGTTACTAAAATACCTTTTATGAATGGCAGAGAAAGGAGATTGAATGCTGACTGACGGAACGCATGGATCTGTATGGTGTCAGTGGCACGGTACAATGTAACGGGCGTATGATCAAAGCATCGTGTCATCCTGATAACATGACAAAGTGCCAACCGATTTCCTCCTACAAGGATTATACACTGACATGTTTTCTCCTTCTTTGCAGCTCATTTCGACATTTGCAAGAGGAAGAAAAGCGCAATAGTCAAGGTAGATTGTGCTTCATTCTTCTTTGCTGTCACTGACTATTCAGATTGGTTTGATTTACGATCACAACTACCCATATGGTCCAAATAATGTGACCTCCCCCCCTCCAAAGGATGGAGTTGAGGTGTGTCCAGTGAAGGGTTCTGTTGATATGACATTGTAGACAATTGGGCTCCTCCAACCATGTGGTAACAGTTGGGTGAAGAACCTTTTCTGTTCACCATGACTGTGTCCCGGTGTACAAAGCCAGCTCCATAAAGACATGGTTTGACCAGTTTGGGGTGGAGGAACCACTGGAGTGTCCAGCACAGAGCCCTGACCTCAACCCTACTGAACATCTTTAGGATGAATTGGAACACCAATGGTGATCCAGGTCTTCTCATCCAACATCAGTACCTGACCTCACAAAAGGGCACAAATTCCCACAGAAACCCTCCAATATCTTGTGGAAAGCCTTCCCTGTAGACTGTAGGATGCACACTCCATATTCAGGTCCATAGGGGGAGGGGCGGGGGGGCGGCCAAACCCTTTATTAATGACCATAATGGGGGAAGGTGACAACTCCATATTAATGTCTATGAGGGGCTCCAAAAAAATGTCCATCGGAAGAAAGGGTGGGTGGGGATTCCATATTGATGTCCATGAGGAGGGCCCCATAATAAGGTCTACTTGGGGGCTGCATAAAAATGATCAATGGGGAGGGCAACTCTGTATTAAAGATGCTATAATATTGGCTATGAGAAGGGGGGCAATATTAGTAGCCATGGGGGGGGGGGACTCAAAATTATTGGCCCATGAGGAGGGCAACTCCATATTAATGGCCATGGGAACGGAGGGTCACAACTCCACATTAATGTCCATGGGGAGGGGGGCTTCAAATTAATGGCCACAGGAAAGGGGAGTGGTCACAACTCCCATATTAATAACTATGAGGAAGGCCTCCATATTAATGTCCATTGGGGGCTCCATAATAATGGCCACAGGAAAGGGGAGTCACAGCTCCATATTAATGTTCATTGGGTGCATCTTTGTATTAATAGCCCATGGGGAGGGCAGCTCCATATTAATGGCCACAGGAAACGGGGTATCACAACTCCCATATTAATGTCCATTGGGGGGCTCCATATTAATGGTCATGGAAAAGGGGAGGTCACAACTCCATATTAATGACCATTGGGTGCAACTCCATATCAATGACCCAATGGGGAGGGCAACTCCATATTATTGGCCATGGGAAAGGAGGGTCACAACCCCATATTATAGTCCAGGAGGAAGGCCACCATATTAATGTCCATTGGGGAGCCCCATGTTAATGGCTACAGGAAAGGGGGGGGGGGGTCACAACTCCATATTATTGTCCATTGGTGGCTCCATATTAATGGCTATGGGAAAGGGGAGTCACAACTCCAAATTAATGTTCATTGGGTGCAACTTCATATTACTGGCCCATGGGGAGGGCAACTCCATATTAATGGCCACGGGAAAGGAGGATCACAATGCCATATTTAATGTCCATGGGGAGTCTACATATTAATGGCCACAGAAAAGGGGGCATCACAACTCCCATATTAATGTCCACTGGGGGGCTCCATATTAATGGCCATGGGAAAGGGGGGTCACAACTCCATATTAATGTCCATTGGGTGCATCTCCATATCAATGACCCAATGGGGAGAGCAATTCCATGTTAATAGCCATGGAAAAGGAGGGTCACAATGCCATATTAATGTCCATGAGCAGGCTCCATATTAATGGCCAGAGGAAAGGGGGGGTCACAACTCCCATATTATAGTCCATGAGGAAGGACTCCATATTAATAACTGTTGGAGAGCATGTTAATGGCTACAGGAAAGGGGGGTCACAACTCCCATATTAATGTCCATAAGGAAGGCCTCCATATTATCATATTAATGGCTATTGGGGGGCTCCACATTCATGACCACAGGGTGCAACTCCATATCAATGGCCCATGGGGAAGGCTACGCCAAATTAAATTTCATTAGGGGCTCCATAATAATAGCCATGGGAAGGAATGGGGGACAATTCTCTATTAATGTCCATGAAGAGGCCCCATATTAGTGGCCATGGTGGGTGCAATATTCAGCATTTAATACTCGGTATTAATGTCCATTTGGGAGGACTCCATATTAATGGTGGAGAACTCCATTGGTGGGGATCCATATTAATAGTCATGGTTTTGAAATGGGATCTCCAGCAAGCTTGCATAGATGTGATGGTCAGGTGACCGAAGATGTTTGACCATTTTGGATATATATGAAAGAGAAATATATAATATCCTGAGGACAACCTCGCAGTTTTAGGTGGAGTGCCCCTCTTATCTCACCCTATCACTTTTTTTTTTTTCCACTTTTCAGGCAGCGGTGTAAGGACAGGCTTGTTAGGACAGACATAGCCAAGACATGAAGGCACCACTGAACGTGCTGTAGACTTGTCTTCGTATTCCTCCTGGTGTCGCCCCAACAACGCTCAATGGATAGATCTGTTTGGCTGAGTCGAATGCGGACGCGCAGATTTAAGAAGTTCAAGGGAAATACGTTTCTGCTATCGTGTTCTGTGTTGGTTTTATGGGCTCTAGAGGACTCCTTGTCTTCCGCTGGGAAATATTCCGCATTTTCATGCTTCCACCAGAGACCTGAAGGTAAACGGGAATGGTGCCTCTGTGTGAGCATTCCATAGACACCAGGGCCCTGATTCACTATTGGGCGTGGGCGCATATTTATGGGCTTAAGCCCAATTTTCATGGGCGTCTGTCATTTTTTACCCTGCAACCTAATTCACTATTGAGCAGAGCCCATAAGCAGATGCCCAATCTAATTCACAAAAAGACACACGCCCGAAATCAGACTCACAAAACAGACTTGCTAAGAAGCAAGTCTAAAACCATGAAAAATCACTGCAGAGACATGTTCACTTAGAAATTTGCTTTGCCAAATATCAGGACTTCACTTTAAACAATATCTGCTATTTCCGAAAAAATTAAAAATGTGTTAAAAATCGTTTTTTTCAAGGAAATCGACACAGTAAAAATCTAGAAGCCCGTGCAGTGTCTTTGGCAGATACAACTGAGCATGTGCAGAACACCTTTTAGACTTCTGCCATGGGCGTTTGCTTTTTAGCCACTGACTAATAGTGAATCTGATTGTGGATTCCTCTGACAGCCGGTACTCGCTGGCGTCTATTGTGTTTAATAAACAGCACTCGGCATATCTTCATGTAATCTAACTAGATTTCCTTAGTTCTAGTGATTCTATTTTTGTTTCTTATCCTTTATAATTATTTCTGTAATGATTTTACTTATTTCAAAGGTCTAGATAATATTTATTTTGACAGCTGAATGTAAAAATAAAGGTCCACAATAAAAAAAAAAAAAAAAAAAACAGCGTGGGTCCCCCCTCTCATCCATACCAAGCCCTTCAGGTCTGGTATGGATATTAAGGGGGAACTCCACGCTGAAATTTAAAAAAAAAAACAGCGTGGGTCCCCCTCAATATCCATACCAGACCCTTATCCGAGCATGCAGCCCGGCAGGTCAGGAAAGGGGGGGGACGAGCTAGCGCCCCCCCCCCCTCCTGAACCATACCAGGCCACATGCCCTCAACATGGGGGGGTGCTTTGAGGCAGGGGGGCTCCCCCCCCCAATGCACCTTGTCCCCATGTTGATGAGGACAAGGGCCTCTTCCCCACAACCCTGGCCGGTGGTTGTGGGGGTCTGCGGGCGGGGGGCTTATCAGAATCTGGAAGCCCCCTTTAACAAGGGGGCCCCCAGATCCCGGCCCCCCCCCTACGTGAACGAGTCTGCGGTAGATGCTCCCGCAGACTCCTTCACAAAAAAAAAAAGTGTGGTGTAAAAAAAACACAGTACAGGGTCTTTGACAAGTCCTTTATTAAAACAATGTCCCCCGAAGTAGATCCAACGTCAATCACGGCGGCGGCGGCAGGGACCCGAAAAAAGAAAAAAAAAAAAAGGTTCCGCTCCCGTCGGAGGCTTCCAGCCATGTGAAGAAGAGGCTAGCTGACAGTTCTTATATAGGTATGGGGCGGGGCCAGCCGGGCACATCATCCCCGCCCCTTACCTATTTGAGAAATGTCACCCTGTCTCTCCGTTGAGGCTAACTAGCTGAATGCAGGAGACAGTCTGACATTTCTTATATAGCTATGGGGCGGGGCCAGCCGGGGACATCATCCGAGTGACCCGCCCCATGTCACATGCTTGCTGTTCCCGGCTGGCCCCGCCCCATAGCTATATAAGAAATGTCAGACTGTCTCCTGCATTCAGCTAGTTAGCCTCAGCGGAGAGACAGGGTGACATTTCTCAAATAGGTAAGGGGCGGGGATGATGTGCCCGGCTGGCCCCGCCCCATACCTATATAAGAACTGTCAGCTAGCCTCTTCTTCACAAGGCTGGGAGCCTCCGACGGGAGCGGAACCTTTTTTTTTTCTTTTTTCGGGTCCCTGCCGCCGCCGCCGTGATTGACGTTGGATCTACTTCGGGGGACATTGTTTTAATAAAGGACTTGTCAAAGACCCTGTACTGTGTTTTTTTTACACCACACTTAGTTTTTTTGTGAAGGAGTCTGCGGGACCATGTACCGCAGACTCGTTCACGTAGGGGGGGGGCGGGATCTGGGGGCCCCCTTGTTAAAGGGGGCTTCCAGATTCTGATAAGCCCCCCGCCCGCAGACCCCCACAACCACCGGCCAGGGTTGTGGGGAAGAGGCCCTTGTCCTCATCAACATGGGGACAAGGTGCTTTGGGGGGGGGAGCCCCCCCTGCCTCAAAGCACCCCCCCATGTTGAGGGCATGTGGCCTGGTATGGTTCAGGAGGGGGGGGGGGCGCTCGCTCGTCCCCCCCCTTTCCTGACCTGCCGGGCTGCATGCTCGGATAAGGGTCTGGTATGGATATTGAGGGGGACCCACGCTGTTTTTTTTTTAAATTTCAGCGTGGAGTTCCCCCTTAATACCCATACCAGACCTGAAGGGCTTGGTAAGGATGAGAGGGGGGGACCCCACGCTGTTTTTTTTATTATTTATTTAATTCACGGAAATAATTTAAAATTCAGCTGTCAGTGGGAAACCCCGATGACAGCTGAAACATTCCTTCTGTCCCTGCAGAGAGCTCCGCTATTATATTTGACATTAAAAAGTATAGAGACTGCAACATTGTATCCATTTGTATCCATTCCGGATATAGATGTTTTTATTCGGATACAAATAGATACAATGTTGCAACCTTTATACTTTTTAATGTCAAATATAATAGCGCAGCTCTCTGCAGGGACAGAAGTAATTACTTCGCTATTATATTTGCAGGCCGTAGATGGGGCGAAAATCGAACAATTTTTTTGCCATTGGTGGTAACGTCGGCCCATTGAACAACCGATTTTTTTTTTTTAAAACGGTCAGTTTTCGCCCCATCTAAGGCCTGCATTTTTCTTTTTCTTATTCTTTTTTTTATTCTTTTTCTTGCAGGTCATGGCTCATGTGCAGATTATTTATCTGTTAAAAGATCAGCCAATTTGCCGATCATTGCAGCTAAAATCGGCCGATCTGCAAAATCGGCCAATTTTTATCCAAATTTACCAATTAAAAAAAGTTGCAAAATCCCCAAAAATGGCTGACCAATTAACCCACTAACGGGCTGAAAATCAGCCGATTTTTTTTGCGGACGATTTTAGACCCATGTAAAGCAGGCCATAGATGGGTCTAAAATCGGCCGATTTTTCTGCCGAAAAGAAAATCGAACGATTTTCGGGCCGTTAGTGGGTTAATTGGTCAGCTGTTTTTCGGGATTTTGGCACATTTTTTTTATCAGTAAATTTGGAACAAAAAATTTTCAACTTTACTGGTAAACAAAATATGCTAAAATCCCAAAAAATGGCTGACCAATTATCCCAATAACGGAAGAGGCCCTTGTCCCCATTAACATGGGGACAAGGTGCTTTGGGGGGGAGCCCCCCTTCCCCAAAGCACCCCCCCATGTTGAGGGCAGGTGGCCTGGTATAGTTCAGGAGGGGGGGCGCTCGCTCGTCCCCCCCCCTTTCCTGACCTGCCGGGCTGCATGCTCGGATAAGGGTCTGGTATGGATTTTGGGGGGATCCCCAAGCTGTTTTTTTTTATTTCAGCGTGGAGTTCCCCCTTAATATCCATACCAGATCCGAAGGGCTTGGTATGGATGGGAGGGGGGACCCCACGCTTTTTTTTTTTTTTTTTACATTCAGCTGTCAGTGGGGAACCCCGCTGACAGTTGAAACATTAACACATGGCTGTCGCTCCTACAATCCCGCATGAGTTATGTTATCAACTCATGCAGCATTTTAGTAGCGAAAACCAATGCAGCGCTCATGTTTCAGCTGTCGGCGGAGTTCCCCACTGACAGTTGATGTAAAAGTATTGCAGGGAATTATAAACAATTTGTAAAAAACTCGGCGTGGGGTCCCCCCTCCCATCCATACTAAGCCCTTCGGGTCTCGTATGGATGTTAAGGGGTAACTCCACGCTGAAATTAAATAAAAAACAGCAAAATCTGAGCATGCAGCCCAGCAGGTCAGGAAAGGGGGGGGGGGACAAGCGAGCGCCTCCCCCCCTCCTGAACCATACCAGGCCACATGCCCATACCAAATTATTCAAACATTTGTAAACAGACCAATTAACTGAAATGGTTTGGCATTTGTACCCCAAATATGACGTTCCCTGAGGCATTGGTAAACCGAGGTACGCCTGTATTAGTATTGCAATCCTTTGTATTGGGATACATAGAACCATCATACATGTGAATTGGCAACATAGCACAACATTTGTGTCACATTGGAGATATCTGGTAGTTACACTGAACTTGCCCAGGGACCTAAGATTGATTCACAGCACAGAAATACAGGCTGGATTAGCAATGTAGCTCCGTGGATTAGTGGTTAGCACTGCTGCCTCACAACTCTAGGGTTGTCGGTTTGAATCCCAACCACGGCAAGGAAGTAGTATGATCTCCGTGTGTGGCTGTCTTCAAATAGATGTTCTGGCAACATCTTTGCTTTCTGTCTAAGTGATCCCTAAAATGTGAATTAGAATGAGGCCTTGTCTGTTGAAACACCTTCAAAGCTGCACCTTATGTGAATGTCATACAATGGGGTAAGATAAGAGCCTGGAGCACTAATAGATTTGATAATGATGGTTTACACTCAACCCACTTTTGTGAAGGATTTGGCAAGCAAAGAGCTGACAGAGAGAGAGAAGAGCGAGCCAGTGAGATGAAGAAGAGTGAGCGAGAAAAACATACTGAAGAGTGATAAAGAGAGACATACAGAAGAGTGAGCGAGAGAGAAGAGCGAGCCAGTGAGACAAAGAAGAGTGAGCGAGAGAGAAAAGACTTGGTTGGTGAATCCACACATCAAACTTGTCACAAATACTGGTATGGATTTTTCCCCCAAATGCATAGCAGACCCTTATCCCAGCAGGCAGGTACCGCACGCCTTCAAAGATTTATTTCCTTTGTTAATTCTCCTGCTTCGTTCACACTATATGCAAATGAAAATTACTGTTTAAGTTGCCAATTTTACTGTGTTTTCTAGAGAATTACTAACTAGTTGTGTTTTCAATTGTGTGTAGCATTGCGATTTCTATTTGAGTCTAGATGTTAAATTGCTAATAAATGGCCAAAATCTTCAAATACCTTTGAACTCTCACTGCAACAAATGGCGTACGTTAATACACTCACATTCACATTCATTATATCCAATATCAGGTACCATGTCAATTCACAAATCGCACCTGAAATTGCACACCCTGGATGCGACTTGTCATGCGATTGGCATGGCCAGCAACTTGCCCTTTGCATGGCAAATTGCACACAATGTTACTGGGGGCTAACACCACTGTCACATCTAATCCGATGCGGCAATTGCCCAACTTACAGTGAAGTTGCACGAGTTCACAATCCAATTGGATGTGAACAGAGCCTACAGTGGCCAATAGGGTGCGACTTGGTCTACGATTTGCAAGTCGCCTGTAATGCCAATTGCATGGCAATCGCAAACAATGTTACTGGGGGCTACCCGGTCACATTAAAGCAGATTTCTAAGTGGTGTTATTGACACCACAGTCACATCATGTGACTTGCATAGAAGTTGCATGATTTCAAAGTTAGGGTACATGGTGATTTCAAGTGCAATTTGCAAGACAATCGACACCAATCTCTCAGCAAATTGCATGAAAAGTAGTGTATTCATTACTCTATTATTACTTGCGGCTCCAACCAAGTTTGAACCACAACAATATGAACGCTCCAATAGCGTGCACATTGAGTGGGACATGGCATGTGATTTGCACAACATGCAAGCTGTAAATCGTCTGCAAAGTCGCACCCTATTGTCTGCTATTAGAGTCACCACATGGGTGCGTTTCAAACACTGATTTCTATAGTAGTACATGTACTACTTTAGTGGCAATTTGCATAGAGATCTGTGTCAGATGTCTTGAAAATTGCATTAAAATGGTCAACTTTACTGTAAGTCGCAGGATTTGTAAATCAGCTTTGCCCAGAGTGTAATGTTTGGTGATGTTTGATTTCTGGAGTGTTTTACCAATTGATGGGAAATTCACCATACTAGTCAAATCGATTTGTCATTTTCAGTATTGCATACAAGATGTGGTCATGTGACTGTCTTAACTCATGCGAGAATCTGGAGGGAATTGTGACCATAGTAGCAATAACGGTTCCAATTGGGGTTCCCTTTCACATCCCTGCTCAATGTTCTGTTGTATGCTGCACACGTACATTTCACTGTATATATCTTTCTGATTTGTGGGGCCTGTATACCAAGGGTTAATGCAGGTAGGAAGCGGATTCATCAGGTGAAAACACTTTCACTGACCAAACTAAGGTCAGTGGTGGGTGTGGCTTCATTGGGTGTGGGGCCTTGTTTGGCACGCTCCAAATACAACCTAGCTTATATAAAGATGTGCAGCAGGGAGTGATTTGGCCTGTTACTAGGCCGGGTGGTTTGTGACTAAGTCCTTGCTTGTAGTGGTTTGGGGGAAGAAGAGATTTTGTGCTGAATTGCCCCAGACACCACCCAGGCTGTGTTTGGAAGTGGGCTGGAAATGTTTGCATATTTTTGGCCTTGTAAAGTGTTTGTGTGTTATTGCACAATGATTGTGTTTTTTCTCTTTGCATTGAAAGCCTCACACATGTCAATCGTTTTGTTTAAAATCTGCTCTTGTTTTAATTTTGCTTGCTTATTTAGACTCCAATGCATTTTTCTGACAAACCTGCTGACAAATGTATGTGTAGGGGATTTGTAGAGGTGGGAGGGGATTTGTAGAGGTGGGAGGGTTTTTTTTCACATGCTTTGTTTTCTTGATATTTTGATCTGAAGACTTTTTTTTTTGAATGGATCTTTATACTACGTGATTGTGTAAGTAAACCTTATGTGCACGAAAATGTTACTTGATTCATCTTCCCCTTTGTTTCCTGCTATAACCTGAGCACACACAGTTCACTAGAAGTATCTTTAGATTGTAAGCTCTTATGAGCAGGAGTGTTTTTATTTTTGCCACATCAATCCTATTTTTGTGACTCACCAAGATATTGACTGTACCTACTTGTTCCTGCTGACCAAATAAATGACGATATATTTGATCAATAAATATTTGACTGATGTTTTTGTGTTTATTTTATGTTCAATATATGAACAACCTTAATAGTTACTTTTGTATACTTATATAATCTGCTCAAATGTAGCTTGTAAGAGCGTGAATATGCAAGTGGGTGCAAACTGGCTTTTTCAAAACCAAAAAAAAAAACCCACTTGCACCACAATATTATGTACTAATGAATGTCACATTCACTGTGCAGCCAGCTACAGGTTTTCTACAATTCGATTTACAGTAATAAAATATTCCACACTTTGTTTATTTTTGGCCTTTGGCAACAAATATTAGCCAAGGTTAAAAAAAACAAATCAATAAGAAACACACATTTGCGAAAGCTATCATAGCCGCACATAAAAATGCGCGATTGCAAACAAATAAGCACCAAACAGGTGTCCCCCCATGGCGCATGAACGGCTATCCTGGAAGTCCGTCATCACGTGCGCGCGCACCCGGAAGTGGTTGTGGGGAGTGTAAGTGGATGACAAGTGGTTGGAGGTTTTGTGTTGGTTGAAAATTTTGATAACCTTATTGGCATTTGGACATGGCGAAAGCACAGTTCTCAACTGAGGAGATGATCCTTATATGTACAGTAAGTGTGGCCATTGCAAACATGTTTATAACATGTGAGGGACAGGTAATTGCAATTTTGTGGGTGGGGCCTAGCAGAATCTCACTTGGTGCACATGCTACTTATCTGTACATTAGCTCCTGGGTATTGATGGGTCAATGATATTAACCACTTGCCTACTGGGTACTCCTACCCCCTTCCTGTCCTGGCCAATTTTCATCTTTCTGCACTGTTACCCTTTGAATGACAATTGTGCGGTCATGCCACATTGTACCCATCTTAAATTTATATCAGTTTTTTCAGACAAATAGAGCTTTCTTTGGGTGGTATTGACTTGCTGCTGTGTGTTTTACTTTTTGCTCGATAAACCACAAAATAGCTCATAATGAATAAAAGTCTGTTTATATTATAACATTTGGTAAACTGGTAATTTAGCAACACTGATGTGCGTTGATGAGGCAGCACTGGTGGGTGGCACTGCTGGCCACAGGTGGGCGGAACTGTTGGGTGGCACTGGTGGGCACTGATCATCGGGGCCGACCCCTGCTTTGATAACTGCTGGTTCTCGGCAGTACTTTCCACACATTCTGATAGCGTGATGAAAGTGCAGCCAAGACCCGGCAAATGCATTTCCCGGTGATCAGCGTGTCATTGGACATGGCTGATCACATGGTAAAAAGCCGCTGTGATTGGCCTTTACCACATCACGTGATCAGCTGTGTCCTTAGGACACAGCAATCACGGAGAGCGCGTTCTGCCAGGATGTCATATGACACCCTCCCAGAGCTGCCTGGATGCAGTGTAGCGTTATTCGGCTATCTGCGGTCGCCCAATAGGTAACCAGCTAGGCCTTCATGGCTAATCTTTGAATATCTGGACATGTATACTGCGTATAATGCATTACATTCTACAATGTGTTGGTGTACATGGTATTACAGTGTGCAATGCGTTGCTGGATTCTGCATGACAGTGGACAGCGTATCGCAGTGTGCAATGCGTAGCTCCATCCTGCATGACAGTGTACAGTGCATTACAGTCTACAATGTGTGGGTGTACACGGTATCACAGTGTGCAATGCGTTGCTCCATCCTGCATGATAGTGTACAGTGCATTACAGTCTACAATGTGTGGGTGTACACGGTATTACAGTGTATTACAGTGTGCAATGCGTTGTACACTGCAGTGTGCACTAAAGCATTTTACACTCATGCACTGTACACACTAAAGCATTTTACACTCATGCACTGTACACACTAAAGCATTTTACACTCATGCACTGTACACACTAAAGCATTTTACACTCATGCACTGTACACACTAACGCATTTTACACTCATGCACTGTACACACTAACGTATTTGACATTTTTAGTGTGCAATGCGTTAGTGTGCAATGCCTTGGACAGTACAATACATGTGCATACCCTGAAAAAGGGTCCTGCACATTTTTGGCCCGGATGCGGTGCAATTTGAGGTGTGCAAAATGTTTGTCTCTAATTGCAACGCACACAAATTGCATGTGATTTGCCCAGGAGTGCGGTGTTAGACCACAATGCATGTATGTGAAGCCAGAATAAAAGGATGTGGATTTTGTCTATTTTTACTTGCGCATGTTAACATTATGTAAGTGCATTTTTTTTCTGTTTAACATGCTATAGAAATGCAACATGCATTTGGATGGAGTGTTTTTATATGTGCATTTTGGAAGTATTCTAAACACACATTGACCCTAGGGCCACACCATATCTTATGCAGGCCATAGATGGGTCGAAAATTGGCCGATTTTTCGTCCGAAAATAAAATCGGCCGATTTTCGGAGCGTTAGTGGGCTATTTGTTCGGCCGTTTTTCGGTATTTTGGCAGATTTTTTTTTTCGGTAAAGTTGGAAAAAAAAACGGCCGAATTTGCCGATCGGCCGATTTTCGCGGCAATGATGGGCAAATTGGCCGATTTTTTACTGATAAAAAATCTGCACATGAGCAGTGACCTGCAAGAGGAAGACAAAAAGAAGAAAAAGAAGAAGAGGATGAAGAAGAGGATGATGATGAAGAAGAAGAAGAGGATGATGATGATGAAGAAGAAGAAGAGGATGAAGAAGAAGAGGATGATGATGATGAAGAAGAAGAAGAGGATGATGATGATGAAGAAGAAGAGGATGATGATGATGAAGAAGAAGATGATGATGATGAAGAAGAAGAAGAAGAGGATGATGATGAAGAAGAAGAAGATGAAGAAGAGGATGATGATGAAGAGGATGATGATGATGATGATGAAGAAGAAGAGGATGATGATGATGATGAAGAAGAGGATGATGATGAAGAAGAAGAAGAAGAAGAAGAGGATGATGAAGAAGAAGAAGAAGAGGATGATGATGATGATGAAGAGGATGATGATGAAGAAGAAGAGGAGGATGATGATGAAGAAGAAGAAGAAGAAGAAGAAGAAGATGATGATGATGATGAAGAGGAGGATGATGATGAAGAAGAATAAGAGGATGATGAAGAAGAAGAAGAAGAGGATGATGATGATCAAGATGATGAAGAAGAAGAGGATGAAGAAGAAGAGGATGAAGATGATGAAGAAGAAGAGGATGAAGAAGAAGAGGATAATGATGAAAAAGAAGAAGAGGATGATGATGAAAAAGAAGAAGAGGATGATGATGAAGAAGAAGAAGAAGGATGAAAAATGAGAGGAATTCCAGTATGGCAAAAAGTGTCCCTGCAGAGAGCTCCGCTATTTCTTTGACAGTTCCTTGACATTTACAGCGGTTGCAACATTGTATCTATTTGTTTCCGAATAAAAACATCTGTATCCTAAATGGATACAAATAGATACATTGTTGCAACCGCTGTAAATGTCAAGGAACTGTCAAAGAAATAGCGGAGCTCTCTGCAGAGACACTTTTTGCTGGCTGTAGACGGGATGAAAATCGGCCGATTTTTTTTTTACCATTGCTGGCAACGTCGGCCGCTTGAACAACCAATTTTTCATTTTTTAAAAGAAAAATCGGCCGTTTTTCTCCCCGTCTATGGTCTGCATAAGCATTAGTGTGCCTGGGGGAGGGGGGGGACCTTTGGCCTTTCCAAACACAGTAGATGCTCCAAGAATGTTTCCTTGAACTCTTGAAATGGTTAAAAAGGAAAGACACTCTAGATAGCCTGCACTGAGAATTGACTGTCATGATGACGTGTCAATGATTATTTGCTCTCATTTTTCAGGAGTGGTACTGCTTGCGGTTGAAGCTGGTAGAAATCCACCTTCACGTCCTCCACTCACCTTCACTTGTGGCCAGTGGATATTTTGTGGCCGCAGGCAAGAACTGGCATCGAGGACCTGCATAATGACCCTGGCATGCCAGAGGTGGTTTGGAAGCAGCACAGCAATTTGACCATCCCTTTCCTCTATGTTGGTTTTAGGGGTGCAGAATTGCTTCTCGTTCGTGAACGGACTGTCGCCGGATATCAGAGTCCCCATATTTTCAAGATATGTTTTAGCCATGTTGGCTTATTTTTATGTTATTTTCCAAGTGTGTCGCACCTAACCGCACAGTAGTGTGGTGCCATGCGTATTTGTGGCTGTGAATGGGGCTGTTTTTAATAGACGTGTGTAGGTGCAACAACGTTTTCATCATGGTACCTGCGCACATCTACATAGGGCATTGCATTTCTTTGCTGTGCTGGAAAATGTGTGTTCTTGCATGCGTTTCTGCACCACCAATGGTGTGAACAAGTCCTAAGGGCTGGTTCACACTATAGAAACAGTCTAGATGTGTTCCTGATGGGTTTTTTTCATGCCCTTTTGGCATGCATGTTTAGTGTGTTCCAGTACATTTTGAATGCGTTTTGGACATGTTTACATTGCATTTTTATATCCCTTCCACTTATTTTTTTCTATTTTCTTTGTATTCAATGTAGTTAGGGACATGTGCGTTTTAGTACATTCAAGGACGTTTCAATGTGTTCCAGTACAGTTCTGTGCAGAAACAATGCAGCGTGGTCAACTTTGTTTACAGCACCTGCAATGCACTGAAAATGCAAGTGCTGATGTGAACTATGACATTGACAACCATATAACCTTCTTTCTGTGCGTTTGTGATGCCGAAAAAGCAACTGAAACACATGTAGTGTGAACTGGCCCTAAAGTTTATTAGAGGTCAGGGAACGGGACTGACCAGGAATTGTGAATTCAATCAGACTAGAGGTGAGATACAATCAGCAATTGTATAATAATGTGAGATCTGAGCTGTAGCTGATAGAAAATGAGACACATTCACTTGATCAGTAAATAGATAGTTAAAGAGTGGGGCGGTGATCCATAGATTTGCATATGGGACAGGTGATGGCGGGGTGGGGGAGGGGGTCAAGTTGTATAAGGAGACAGATTTAAAAGAGAAAAATGTTACAATGAAATATACACGGCATGAAAATGGCACATTTCCTAATTGGCAGAAGAGTACATTCATCCACTTTCTAGTCATTAGGCAAAATCATAATTGTTTGATCAATATTCCTGGCACTGACACAACCCAGAAAATTGATCTCCATTTTTTAGGATGTAGCCATGACCAGGATTAGAACCCATGAGCCAAGTGCTGTAAGTTCTGAGCTCTAACCACTAAACCACTGTGGGAGACACAGTTTGAGCTATAATGTAGAATAGTTCCATTGTTTGAAAATGATAGAGCGAGCGCTGGTCAAATTATATAGACTACTAAAATGGTATTACACAAGATAAATATAACCACGAACAGTAGTGCATGAACTCGTGAAAGGTCATCCACCCCTGTGACAGTGTACTACACTATTGAGCACCTTTCTGGCTCCTGTGGCTGAGCTAATTCCTCCCCAGGACCATTTGGGCACCCACCCTGATGGATGGATGGATGGAGCTGGATGACTAACCCATAACTGCCAGCATACCGCTGCACCCCCAGATGTGTGATGTGTATAACCCATGCACATTAATACTTTTGTTCTGGTGAGTGTAGACCAGTCCCAAGGGTGGTTTACCTTTCACGAGTTCATGCACTACTGTCCGTCACGGAGAGACCACACGTGCCATTCATAGGCACTCTCTGAGTTGGTACTCTCACACGAAGGACATTCCATTATTCAGGAATGATTCTATGAACATATTTTAGCACCATTTACAATATTACATCATTGTTGCAATTCTTTGCACTTTTTGGTTTTTACATGCGTTCATTATTGATCACATGCATTTATAGCGCTGCACTTGTCTTTACCATAGAATAGTTATGTGATTAAAGAGAATGAAGATATATAATTATATTGGGAAATTAGAAGTATATAAATTATTTGAGATATAAGTGTGTAAATGTTTAACATTTGAGTACAGAATGTATGACATTCATTAGTAAATGCATTAGTTTCCTGATCATTTTGGAGACACAGCAAGAAAATAAATAGAAGAAAATAGAAAATTCTAATACAGGTGTACATGTGTATTTATAACATTCTAAGAATTCTTTTGCCATCATGAAAACGCCAATGTAAATAAAGCCCGCGCTTGTGCGCCATCTAGCGAACATATCCGGTATTGCACCTAAAAATGTGCCAGTGATAGCAAAGTAGTCAATAGATGCTCGTCAATGACCTTGCTAGACGCTGGTCAGACGACTGATTGATTGACCGGAGTCTGCCTGAATGGTCAGTCTCTGCTATTACACTCACATCTTAGTGAATCATGGCCCAGATGTCATATCTCCCAACCTTTACCTGTTCTGATGGACTGTTCAGTAGATGTAAACCCAACCGCCAAAATCTGATAGAAACTTCAACATGTTGAAGTCATTTCAAAAGTCAACTAAAGTCTGCAGCTTTCAGGATAATCCCTGGTGATCCTGCCATGAAGGACCTTTGGGCACTTCCTGCTATAGGGTGACACCGGTTGGTATCTGCTATGCAAGCGACCGAGTAAAGTCCATATAAAGACAAGATTTCCAGGAGTTACCTCAAAGACTTGTCCTATGGGAATCCTGCTGCTCATTTCCTAGTTGCCTGGCTGTCATGTTAAGCCTCTGGCTTCAGTAGTTTTAGTCATGGGCTCCAAACAAGTCATTATATCAAGAAAATCAGCCCGGCTGAGATTCAAACTACTGAAAGTGGGGTCAACGTGATTGCCAGGCGCATGGCGTATTCAGAGGAGGTGGTCATCATGGGCAGCCCCTGTTTCTCTTCTGACAGGGGCATACTGACTCTACAATCTTTTTCACCGAGAATACGTAATAGGAGGACCTTCTACACGCTCCAATCAGCCGGGCTCTGACCCATAGATATTATAATTTCATATATAAACCAACAGTAACAAATACTATTTACATCTAGGACCTGCACTTTTAATTACTGGGTCGTGTTCCGGTGTCACGAGGAAAAAGGAAAAACTTTCCAAGCTTGTGTGTCCTATTCGTTTCTATGGCTTTTCATTGAGTGAAGTGCAAAGTACACTAGGCTTGATGTGACTGTGCGCACTACTCTAGAATGTCCACAAGGTGGCAGCAATCACCACTTATTCAAGTTTGAAATTTGTAAAACCATATTGGGGTGGGGTGGTTGTGTGCGTTGGGGGGGTTATGGGGACTGTTTATATTAATATTCGTGATTGGGGGGGGAGGAAACCCCATATTAAAGTCTGTGAGGAGGGGGCAGCAAATCCACCTTAATATCCATAAAGGGGACTCCATATTAATGTCCACGATGGGGGGGGGATACTCTATATTAATATGCATGATTGGGGGGGGGGGGGGGTGCTAGGTAAACTCCATAGTAATATGCATGATTGGGGGGGGCAATGCCCAATTAATGTTTGTGATAAGGGAAGCAGCTCCATGTTAATGTCCATGACGGGGGGCCACTCCATGTTAATGTCCATGACGGGGGGCCACTCCATGTTAATGTTCATGAGGGGAGGGGCAGCAAATCCACCATATTAATATCCATGATGGGGAGGGGGGACTAGGGTAACTTCATAATAATGTTCATGATGGATGGCAACCCCCCTAAGAAAGTCCATGGGAAGGGGGAAGTTAATCCACCTTAATGTCCATAAAGGGGTCTCCATGTTAATGTCCATGATGGGAGGGGGGGGGAGCAAAGCTCTATTAATGTTCATGATGAGGGAAGCAACTCCATCTTAATGTCCATGACGGATGACGGGGGCAACTCCATTATAATGTCCATGATGGGGTGGCAAATCCACCATATTAATGTCTATAAGGAGGGGGGGGGGACTAGGGGTAACGCCATATTAATGTCCATGATTGGGGGGGGGGGAAACTCCATATTAATGTCCATGATGGGAGGGGGGGTCAAAGCTCTATTAATGTTCATGATGAGGGAAGCAACTCCATCTTAATATCCATGACGAATGACGGGGGCAACTCCATTATAATGTCCATGACTGGGGGCAACTCCATTATAATGTCCATGACTGGGGGCAACTCCATTATAATGTCCATGACGGGGTGGCAAATCCACCATATTAAAGTCTATAAGGAGGGGGGGGGACTAGGGGTAACTCCATATTAATGTTCATGATGGAGGGGCAACCCCATAATAAAGTACATGGGAAGGGGGCAGCTAATCCACGTAATGTCCATATGGGGGGGGGGGTGTCTCCCTATTAAATGCCATGAGTTGGAGGTGGGGAGTTGACAACTCAATGTCCATGGGGGGCAGGGGGGGGCCTTCATAACGAGGGGGCAGTGGGGGATCCATAGATGCGATGGTCAGGTGTCCATGGATGTTTGGCCATGTTGTATAAATCTTGAATCTAGTAGATTGTAGAATTGTGTGCACTACTCTAAAATGTCCATCAGGTGGCAGCATTCTCCATTGATTCAAGTTGGAAATTTGTGACCCCCTGCTCTGCTAAAATGGGGGATTTTTTTTTTTTTTTTTACTATCCTCTATCATCTTCCCAATTGAGTTTTCTGATAATCGTGATTGCTTTAATGTGTACAAATGCAAATTCCCTGGGTGCAATATATAAAAAACGTATCTAAAGACGCCACGACCCCTTTGTAATACTAGTTGTGATTATTTTTGGTTTATTCAAAACATTTTTTTGTAATTGAAAGCAAAATTTATAGAAACATTTATACCTAAAGTAAAACTGGATAACATTTATTTTGGCAACGCTTTGTGTATCAAACATTTGTCATGTTTTGATTCATGAATGTCTAACACCCCCCCCCCATATCTCAGTGCTGCTGACCCTTTCAGCCACTTCCTGTCTACATGCACTACTCCATCAGCACATCATTGCGCTGCCTTCCTGATAGTCACAATGGTGCGCCGCCACGCCTGAGCAAGGTGGGATGGCGCGGCTACTTGTAGTCACCACCAGGGGGCGCATGTGACAACACAGGAGAGCAGATGCTGAACAGGGGAGAGTGTTGTCACCCTATGTAACAGGAAGTGCCTGAACAATGTCCTCATTGTGGAATCCCACAATGAGGACATTGTGGGATTCCATAGATTATAACGAAATCTGTTGATTAAAAAAAAAACATTGAAAATTACTTTTGAAATGAGTAGAGCTTGTAAAATCTTATATAAATTTTAATGATTGGATTTACATCTATTGTTATCTCGCAGCGGTTTAGATTCAGTAAAGGATTAATATGTATAATAATGAGTATATTTCCTTTTCTTGTACTGGTAACAAACCTATAAGGTAGTTTCAAACCCCAGAGGAGTAGATAGCTCAATATTGGGGAAGGGGAAGTGGTAGAAATGCAGGCGCAGCACTGCTACCTTACCTTATCCCCTCACCTTCCCAGCAGATGGCGCTCTCCTTATCCTCTCACCTGCCCCGCAAATGGCGCTCTCCTATCCCTCACATGCCCAGCAGATGGCGCTCTCCTTACCCCTCACATGCCCAGCAGATGGCGCTCTGCTTATCCCCTCACATGCCCAGCAGATGGCGCTCTCCTTACCCCTCACACGCCCAGCAGATGGCGCTCTGCTTATCCCCTCACATGCCCAGCAGATGGCGCTCTCCTTACCCCTCACACGCCCAGCAGATGGCGCTCTGCTTATCCCCTCACACGCCCAGCAGATGGCGCTCTCCTTATCCTCACCTGCCCAGCAGATGGCGCTCTCCTTATCCCTCACACGCCCAGCAGATGGCGCTCTCCTTATCCTCTCACCTTCCCAGCAGATGGCGCTCTCCTTATCCTCTCACCTTCCCAGCAGATGGCGCTCTCCTTATCCCCTCACCTTCCCAGCAGATGGCGCTCTCCTTATCCCCTCACACGCCCAGCAGATGGCGCTCTCCTTATCCCTCAACGCCCAGCAGATGGCGCTCTCCTTACCCCTCACACGCCCAGCAGATGGCGCTCTGCTTATCCCCTCACATGCCCAGCAGATGGCGCTCCTTACCCCTCACACGCCCAGCAGATGGCGCTCTGCTTATCCCCTCACACGCCCAGCAGATGGCGCTCTCCTTAGCGCTCACACGCCCAGCAGATGGCGCTCTCCTTATCCCCTCACACGCCCAGCAGATGGCGCTCTCCTTATCCCCTCACACGCCCAGCAGATGGCGCTCTCCTTATCCCCTCACACGCCCAGCAGATGGCGCTCTCCTTATCCCCTCACACGCCCAGCAGATGGCGCTCTCCTTATCCCCTCACACGCCCAGCAGATGGCGCTCTCCTTATCCTCTCACCTTCCCCAGCAGATGGCGCTCTGCTTATCCCCTCACACGCCCAGCAGATGGCGCTCTGCTTATCCCCTCACACGCCCAGCAGATGGCGCTCTCCTTATCGCCTCACCGCCCAGCAGATGGCGCTCTCCTTATCGCCTCACACGCCCAGCAGATGGCGCTCTCCTTATCGCCTCACAGCCCAGCAGATGGCGCTCTCCTTATCGCCTCACACGCCCAGCAGATGGCGCTCTCCTTATCGCCTCACACGCCCAGCAGATGGCGCTCTCCTTATCGCCTCACACGCCCAGCAGATGGCGCTCTCCTTATCCCCTCACACGCCCAGCAGATGGCGCTCTCCTTATCCCCTCACATGCCCAGCAGATGGCGCTCTCCTTATCCCCTCACACGCCCAGCAGATGGCGCTCTGCTTATCCCCTCACACGCCCAGCAGATGGCGCTCTCCTTATCCCCTCACACGCCCAGCAGATGGCGCTCTGCTTATCGCCTCACACGCCCAGCAGATGGCGCTCTCCTTATCCCCTCACACGCCCAGCAGATGGCGCTCTCCTTATCCTCTCACCTTCCCAGCAGATGGCGCTCTCCTTATCCTCTCACACACCCATCCAATAGCGCTCTCCTTAAATGCATGTCTGATGCTCAGAAATTTTCCGGAGGCCATACCTCTTGAAGGGAATAAAATTTGACTCATCACTGAGATTACATCAAGCCAGAAAATACTTTTTCCAATTTTGGATGGCATTGGGTAGGAATTGAACTCCCGTCACGTTTTTACTGCTATTTGGGGGCTCCATTAGAGAGATTTCCCCTCACTTCCTGTCTTGTTAACAATGGTTTCACTGGACAGGAAGCAAGGAGAAATCTGCAACAAGGGACAGACTGAAGTAACAATATGGGGGGGTACATGCATAAGAGGCGTTGGAGATGTCCTACTGCCGGTGGTGGGATCTGACTATATACATGCAACTGCCAACCATCCAAACTTTGTATAGGGGACTTTTGAGGTAGAACACACAATTATGATTCCAGACACAAGTTATTCTAAAGTTGATACTTTATTTACAATGTATTTGTATAGTTTTAGGTTTTGGTCTCGGTTGAGACTCGTGTGGAAGGAGCTTTAATGGTATTAATACAATGTAATAATAGCACCTTCATACCAGCCCTATAAATGTGATTTTATAGATGATTTTAATAGATTTTTCTTCTGGCTTTAGATGTAACGCCTGTCCGAGTGTAACTGTTATCTGTGAAGATTGCAACATTATTCAACATTTGAAACGTACGGAACAAATATAACATGCAAAGTGTCCATTGCTTGTGGTTATGTTTCAATTGCTAGTTCTGTTAACCAGTCATTGTTCATTTCAGAAGGTCTTGTTTCTTGAAGTCATGGTTTGGTGAGATGTTGTTGACCCCCCCCCCCCAACACAATCCTTAAGGTTAGGGTTGGGTAAGGTACTCTTGGCCCTCATCACAGTCCTTGAAATTATGGTTGGGTAAGTTCCTCCAGATCCTATTGCATGGTTATGGCTGAGGTATGGTCTTCCTGACCTCCAATCACAGTCCTTGAGGTTATGATTG
>NW_028321101.1:0-15000 GCF_062004578.1 Staurois parvus
CAGTATGTTATTCTACTCCTAAGGACGCATGGGTTTCCTCCATGAGCGAGTAATGCTGATTAGGTTTTCTTTGCTTCTGGAATCCCCAAGAGGTACAAAGAAAGCAGAGCGTAGATCGGCCCAGCAGACCTAATCGGTGCTTAATCTGCACCCCACAAACATCAACACTTTGCGGGTTTGTCATCCAGATGTTACGGCTCTGTGCACACTAGTGGGGTTTTTTTTTAATTATATATATATATAAAAATATCTTTTTTTTTTTTCCTTTCCTTTTTTTCCTTTTTTTTTCCTTTTTTTCCTTTCTTTTTTTCCTTTCCTTTTTTTTCCTTTTTTTTCCTTTCCTTTTTCCTTTTTTTTCCTTTCCTTTTTTTCCTTTCCTTTTTTTTCCTTTCCTTTTTTTTCCTTTCCTTTTTTTTCCTTTCCTTTTTTTTCCTTTCCTTTTTTTCCTTTCCTTTTTTTTCCTTTCCTTTTTTTTCCTTTCCTTTTTTTTCCTTTCCTTTTTTTTTCCTTTCCTTTTTTTTCCTCTCCTTTTTTTTTCCTTTCCTTTTTCTTTTTTTTTCCTTTCCTTTTTCCTTTTTTTTTCCTTTCCTTTTTCCTTTTTTTTTCCTTTTCCTTTTTTCCTTTTTTTTCCTTTTTTCCTTGCCTTGCCTTTCCTATTTAGTATTTAGAAGTGTTAGCATTTTATTAGCGTTTTTACAGTGCATGTAGAAAAAAATCTGTTAGCCTAGATTCACACCTCTGCGTTTTTCAGAAACGTACAGCAGTCCATTTACCATGATTTCCTATGGGACAGGTTGACATCTCCACGTTTTCACCCTGTGCGTTTTTTTGTTTTTTTGGAAAGGGTCAGGGACTTTTTTTAAATGCAAAATGTTGCATTTTTGGTTCTATAGACTTCAATGGAGATGCTGTAGAAAAGCGTGTAGTGCATTTTGATGCGTTTTTGCATTTTTAATCTGCTTAGCAACAAGTTGGGGAAAAAGCAGCGTCAAAAACGGATTCAGGAGCTGTTCAGAGGTTTTTTTCAGCTTTTTTTTTTTTTTTCCAGTCTTCAGTTTTTCAGAAACGCACAGCAGTCCATTTACCATGATTTCCTATGGGACAGGTTCACATCTCCACGTTTTTCACCCGGTGCATTTTTTTTTTTTTTTTTTTGGAAAGGGTTAGAGACTTTTTTTAAATGCAAAATGTTGCATTTCTGGTTCTATAGACTTAAGTGGAGACGCTGTAGAAAAGCTTGTAGTGCCTTTTTTGATGGGTTTTGCGTTTTTAATCTGCTCAGCAACAAGTTGGGGGGAGGGGGGCAGCATCAAAAACACGTGTGCACAAATGCACTGCAGAAACTGATCAAACGCCAACTGCAAAGGTGTGAACCGAGCCAGGGGCTCATGTACACTTCAGCTGATAAACTGACGTTCAAGAGCTGTTCAGCGTTTTTTCAGCAGCCCCTATGTGTCCATGTACACATCGTCCTTTACAGGCAGTTGAGTTTACAGTCGGTGTTTTTTTTTTGTTTTTTTTACGCAACAAACTTGCATTAAGGAGTAGATTTTACCGGCGTTCCAAACGCCAAAGGCTTGTAAGTGCGGTTAACTGCGTTTGAAGGCGTTTGCGTTTTAGAAGTGTTTAACTGTTCCATGCCCAGATGCTGTCCAGAGCTTTTTTTCATCATCAGAAATGCATGCACAGCGTTTTCCATGTTTTCAAATGGACCCGGTACACCAGCGCAGTCAGTTCCAGGTTTCGCGTGAAGGAAACAATGGTAGAATGTGCCGCATTATGCTCATGATGGGATCCATAGTGAATACAACCAGAAAAGACCGGTCATATGCACACATACTGCTCTCTCTGCTTCTGCTCTCTATATTTCTGTCAAAATGTCTGAAAATAGTTTTTTTTTTTTTTTTTTTAACTATTTTTCAGTGCATTCTGGGCAATTGGGAGTTCTCCTGAGGTTCTTTTAAAAACACTTCTAAAGTGGTATGCAAACGCGGCTAAACTGACTTTTTTTTTTTTTTTTTTTAACCTACGTTTTCCAGCAGTCAGTTTCCATCGTTCAGAAGTGTTTTCCAAACGCCCCGTGTACATGAGCCCTTTGCATTTAGGAGCGTTTAGTGTGTTTTTTTTTCTGCTGGGAAAAACTCTACAAAAACCTTTTTTTTTTTTTTTTTTTTTTTTTTTTTTTTTTCCTGCTCCTAAACGCTGAAGCTCAAAAAATGCTAATAGCCTAAAGAAGTGTGCGTGGTCACATAGGAGAACACTATTTAGCTTCAAGGAGCCACTTTAGTTCCAGGCCATTTCTGGGACTTTTTGTTTACATTTTAAAATCAGTATTTTTTTGCTGGAAAATATTTTAGAACCCCCAAACATAAATTTTTTAAAGCAGAGGCCCTAGAGAATAAATTGGTTTTTGCTTTTTTTTTTTTTTTTTAATATATATATATATCTGACATTAGTAGACATCAGTTGTTTTTGCATCCGGAATGAATCTCTTCTGAATATCCTGTTGACCAATGACCTCCTATAAACATCCCAAAAAAGCAAGGAAGACTGCCGTGCAGACCTACTACAAATGGCAGTCAGTGGCACACCCAGGCATTCCAACGTCAGTGCTTGGAGGGCATGTTTATTTCTTCTAATCAGCGCTATTTAAAAGGTTCAATGTTTGTAGATTTATTTTGGGCTCTGTCCTGTGGCGTCACACAAATCATATTTGGTTCCTGAATTTAAAAGGTCAACCAAACCACAAAAAAGTCCTATTTTGTAGATGCTGGAGAGCTAAATCACTTTACAGTTTCTTCTGTTTTGGGGACTGTTGGTAGAACCTCTGCACACTTCTTTAGGCAATTATTATGGGTTCCACTTTTCCCAGTGGGATTGCATTTTCTATAACAGGGAGCAAACAAGACAGCAAATCAGAAGCTCCTTCCTCCTCCTCCTTTCTCCTTCCCTCCCTCCTTTCTCCTTCCTCCTTTCTCCCTTCTCCTTTTTCTCCTCCTCCTCCTTTCTCCTTTCTCCCTCCTCCTCCTCCTCCTCCTCCCCTTCTCCCTCCTCCTCCTCCCTTCTCCCTCCTCCTCCTCCTTTCTCCCTCCTCCTCCTCCTCCTCCTCCCTTCTCCTTTCTTCTCCTCCTCCTCCTTTCTCCTTTCTCCCTCCTCCTCCTCCTCCTCCTTTCTCCCTCCTCCTCCTCCTCCTCCTTTCTCCCTCCTCCTCCTCCTCCTCCTTTCTCCCTCCTCCTCCTCCTCCTCCTCCTTTCTCCCTCCTCCTCCTCCTCCTCCTCCTTTCTCCCTCCTCCTCCTCCTCCTCCTTTCTCCCTCCTCCTCCTCCTCCTCCTCCTTTCTCCTCCTCCTCCTCCTCCTCCTTTCTCCCTCCTCCTCCTCCTCCTCCTTTCTCCCTCCTCCTCCTCCTCCTCCTTTCTCCCTCCTCCTCCTCCTCCTCCTTTCTCCCTCCTCCTCCTCCTTTCTCCCTCCTCCTCCTCCTCCTCCTTTCTCCCTCCTCCTCCTCCTCCTCCTTTCTCCCTCCTCCTCCTCCTCCTCCTTTCTCCCTCCTCCTCCTCCTCCTCCTTTCTCCCTCCTCCTCCCTTCTCCTCCCTTCTCCTCCCTTCTCCTTTCTCCTTTCTCCTTTCTCCCTCCTCCTCCTCCTCCTCCTTTCTCCCTCCTCCTCCTCCTCCTCCTTTCTCCCTCCTCCTCCTCCTCCTCCTTTCTCCCTCCTCCTCCTCCTCCTCCTTTCTCCCTCCTCCTCCTCCTTTCTCCCTCCTCCTCCTCCTTTCTCCCTCCTCCTCCTCCTCCTCCTCCTCCTCCTCCTTTCTCCCTCCTCCTCCTCCTTTCTCCCTCCTCCTCCTCCTTTCTCCCTCCTCCTCCTCCTCCTCCTCCTCCTCCTCCTTTCTCCCTCCTCCTCCCTTCTCCTTTCTCCTTTCTCCCTTCTCCTTTCTCCCTCCTCCTTTCTCCTTTCTCCCTCCTCCTTTCTCCTTTCTCCCTCCTCCTCCTCCTCCTACTTTCTCCCTCCTCCTCCTCCTTTCTCCTCCTTTCTCCTCTTTTCTCCTCTTTTCTTTTCTCCTCTTTTCTTTTCTCCTCTTTTCTTTTCTCCTCTTTTCTTTTCTCCTCTTTTCTTTTCTCCACTTTTCTTTTCTCCACTTTTCTTTTCTCCACTTTTCTTTTCTCCACTTTTCTTTTCTCCACTTTTCTTTTCTCCACTTTTCTTTTCTCCACTTTTCTTTTCTCCACTTTTCTTTTCTCCACTCCTCTTTTCTCCTCTCCTCCTTTTCTCCTCTCCTCTTTTCTCCTCTTCTTCCTCCATAGCAAGCTGTTTTCTATGAGGTATTTGAGCAGGGTTACTCCCCCAGCTGCGTTGTGTGTGTCCATTGACACACAGAGCATGGCTCGGCCCCTCCCCCCGCTCCCTCACTAGCTGTGATTGACAGCAGCTGCCTCTGAGGCAGTAAGGAAAGAGAATCTCTGCTCTCATGCACAGCGCTAGATCGAGCTCAGGTAAGTTTGCTTGGCGATTGCCCCCATAGCAAGCCGCTTACTTTGGGGGGACACTCATGCCTGTGCTCCCAAGTCTCCTTTGTATGTCTGTAAGAGAGCGCTGCTCAGCCCTGCCCCCACCCACTCCTTAGTGGCTGCTATTGACAGCAGCGGGACCCAATGCCTCTTGCTGCTGTGTCTGAGCCAATGAGGAGGTAGAGACCCGAAGAACCTCTGCTATCGGGCTCAGGTAAGTATTGGGGGGGCTGACGAGGGAGCTGCACACTGAAGGTTTTTTACTTTTATGCATGGAATGGATGGAAAACCTTCAGCCTTTAGAACCACTTTGAATGAAAAAAGCTGCCAAAAGCTTCATGTGCAAGTCCTTGTATTTGAAAATTGCAAGCCAGTATTGTAGATTTGTGCACATTGCGGGTGGATATGTATGTATGTAATATTTCTTAACCTCTTCCCACCAATTCCAGTATCTCAAAGGTACTGATTGGTGGGGGCCCAGGAAGGATAGTCCATTACTTGACCACTGTGAATGGTTGTCACAGTGGTCACATGATTGGGAGCCAGTCCCGCCAGATACCAAACATTCGTGGGGCCCAAAAGTTGCCTTTGACAGTTTTGCCTCTGAGCATACGGAACGCTCCCTCAGCACAGAAACATCGACTGCCCTGTGATACATATGTGCGACCTGTGGGCATTGAAGCCCACGCTTCTGCTGCCGCACATGTTTTACGAGAGCGGCAACACGTTAAAGGGGACATGTACTGTGGAAACCAAGTGACCAAGAAAGGCAAGTGGAGGACAAAGAGCTAGTTGCCACTATTGCCTGCGGTCTCCTGCAGGATATTTTATCAGTTACTGGCTTACTGTATCCTTTATTTCTGTATTTCTGGGTAGAGTTGACCATCCTAGTTGACTAGCTGGACTTTGCTTCTTGCTAGAGTTGCACTCTCAAGGACTGATAGAAGAATAATCATGAAATGACAGAAGAGATGGAGGAAGCTTAGAATGTATGAAACTGAAGCAAGGGGATCCTTGCACTGCAGGTCCTCAGTTACAGCTTCCTCTTCAACAGCAGCACAGTAGTGACCACACCAAATCTCTCAAGACTAGCTGACAGCAGTGGCCTAGATCTCACACTGCAGATAGACAACTTTGAGGCTCAAGGCACAAGAGAGCCTAGACCCAAAACTTGCGCTGTTTAACCTCTTGCCGTCCACCTGCTGTTTATTAACGGCAGGACGGTGGCACTCCAGGGGCGGGTTGCCGTTCATAAATGGCACCCGCCATTTCTAGCTGTGTGCGCTCCCTGGGAGCGCGCAGCACCACGATCCGGTGCCCGCTGTGTCCTCCGGACACAGTGAAACACCAATCGCCGGACGTGAGCTCTGTACGAGGTCCCGATCATGTGATCACTGATTGGCCAATCAGCGATCACATGCAAAGTAGTAAGCAAGATGTCACTTGTGACATCTTGCTTACTACGTGTGAAATCTGTGAATGATCACAGAGGTCACATGGTACAGGGCCATTCACAACAGCCTTGTACCATGTGACAAGCTGTGACCAATCACAGCTCACTCAGTATTTCTCAATGGCTGCAAGAATGCAGTCAGAGAGAAGGAGAAATGATTGCTTTTACATCCTATATGGGTGTAAATGCAATCACTGTAAAAAAAAAAAAAAAAAAAATCATCAGCCCCCACAAGTAGTTCAGTGTCACCATGGTGCCACTGTACTGCTGGGGTGACAGTATGTAAAAAAAAAAAACAAAAAAAACAAAAATAATATAAAAAAATAAAACAATGTTTAAAAATTATAATTTTTTGTTATAAACTAATTTGGCTTATTTTTTCTTTTTTTACTAAAAATATAACGGAATACATTTTGGCCAAGATTTATGATGAAAGATTATTTATTTGCAAAATTTTATAAGAAAAACACTTTTTTTCAAAATTTGTGGACATTTTCATTTACATAACAAAAAAAATTTAAATCCCAGCGGTGAATAAATACCACCAAAATAAAGCTTTATCTGTCTCAAAAGAATAGTAAAAAATTCATTTGGGTACAGTGTTGCATGACCGCGCAATTGTCATTCAAAGTGTGATAGCGCTGAAAGCTGAAAATTGCCCTGGACAGAAAGGGGGGGAAAGTGTCCGGTCTGGAAGTGGTTAAGAAGAAGAAATTTAAGACGGATACAATTTTTAGGGTACTGCTTTGAATGCTTTTAACGTGCATTTATTTTGTTTTGCACCGACCAGCTTGTGCATATGAACACCACTTTTAGTTTTGTTTAGTTTTTGTTTTGTTTTTTTTCCCTAGTCGTGTCATTTATGACAATAAGGAAAATGTGTTTTGATAGGAATTGATTAAAGTCAGTGTGAGTAAAGCCATACCTCGGATTCCTCCTAATATGTCCATAATATGAAATGACGACCGCCCATATTGGTGTTGAGAAGTAATCAGTATTGGACAGGGGCGGACTGACCATTTGGAAACTTGGGCACTGCCCGGGGTTCAGTAGGGGGCCCCATGAGATGCCCCTGGTACCTTTTTCATAGGCTTTTTTGAGTTTGGGCAAGGACACAGGGGCCCCATGATCCCCTATTGTGGGGGGTGGGGCACCATGAGTTGTCAGTCCGCCCCTGGTATTGGATATTTGAATTCGCTCTTGTTTGTGTTTTCTTCTTTTTTTAAATCCAATATATAATAATAATAATATTTTGGTATGTTATGAACTTATATAATCTATTTCTCTGAATTGCAGGAGGACAATGCTGATCTTAAATGTCAGCTGCACTTTGCAAAAGAGGAATCTGCTTTAATGTGCAAAAAGCTAACAAAGTTGGCAAAGGACAATGACACAATGAAGGATGAACTGATGAAGTACAGGTCCATGTATGGAGATCTGGATGGCTCATTGTCCATTGATGAACTCGCCAACACTCCACATTCTAGGGAAGCTGAGCTGAAGTCTCATCTCAAACTCGTCGAAGAGGAAGCTAACCTCCTGAGTCGAAGGATAGTGGAACTTGAGGTTGAGAATAGGGGTTTAAGGGCTGAAATGGATGAGATGAAAGTCCACACTGATAGAGAACATGGTCAAGATTCAAGATTTTCTTTCTTGTCTGGAGAATCGGGGGACAGTTTTGTGGAGCTCAGAAGGCATCTGCAGTTTGTGGAGGAAGAAGCTGACCTTCTCAGGAGATCTATGATGGAGTTAGAGGACCAAAATAAGCTACTGATGAATGAGCTCAATAAATACAAGTCTGACCATGACCTGGACATCACCTTGTCGGAGGACAGCTGTTCTGTCATTAGCGAACCTTCTCAAGAGGAACTCACAACTGCCAAACTGCAGATCAGTGAACTCAGTGGCAAAGTCAAGAAACTCCAGTATGAGAATAGGGTGCTTCTTTCAAACCTTCAACGCTACGATCTGGCATCATGTCAAACCACCAAACCCTTCATGGAGACGGACGCTGAGGCAGGAGATTCTGCGCAATGTGTCCCAACACCTCTCTGGCGAGAAGGACCAATTGGTGGAGAGATGGATAGTACAGATTCAAAAGAATGTGCTGAGAAGGGAACGACCAAGTCTCCAGAAACTTCTCACACATCCCCATCCTGGTTACCAAAGATTAAAGAGCTGGAAAGTCTCTATGGCATTCGAGCACAAGTGGAATTGATTAACAAAGCAATAGAGGTTTTGACATCCTATGCCAATGGGTTTCCATCAGGTGTAAAGCTCTGCACAAATAATGACTGCGGGGATCTCTTGTTGACAGAAGCTATTGATAATAGTGAAGTCACGAGCAACTCCAAACTGATCAGTGCCATTTTTAGTAGACTTGGGGTGTTACAACAGGAACTACATAGTTTTACCAAGAAAGTTGACGCTCTTGGGGAGTCTTACAAAGGACAGCAGGATTCTTCCTTGTCACTACCAGATACTACCCATCAAGGTACCTCCAACGACTCTTCCAAGAAAGAGAACATCTCCGGTTTACAGGTGAGTGCTACATGCATTACCACGCTAAACCCCCCTCCCCCATCCCCCCCACAGCAAATACTCTCGACTTGCCTTGCCTGCTTAATTGATAAACCCACCCATAGCCTACTTACACCAAATAACTAATCTTTAACCGCCTGCATGGTAATTGCACACAAGATAGGATTCTGCGCTGAGAATGTGCAAAAATGCAACTTTTGGTGGTTCTTGTATGCAGTAGAAGACAGCTTAGATAGAAAAGTAGCACTTTTAGAAACAAACATCGGTGTAGCGATCATCCATACAATGAGTTAAGCTTGCATTTGTGTTGTGTGTGAAATATGAAGTGTATGGTACAGTATGTAAGAAGATCCATAATAGTCCCTCCTCTTACTGACAGTGCTCCAGTCCATGGTCATTCCATGGGAGGGACTACTATGGATCCTCTTATTTACAGTTTCATACACTTCATATTTGACACACAAAATACATAACTATCGACACCACTGATGACTTCCCAGAAACGTTGTTACACTTTAAGTCAAGAACTTCACTTAGTAACGCAATTAAGTGGGTTTTTTTTGTTTTTTATTTTTTTTCATATAATTTGTTACTAGATGTAGTTCTTGATGTAACCTGGGTATGTTTTTTTCTTTAAAGTGAACCTACAACAGTAAAATCCGTCTGTATGAAATAAAGCATGCTTGTTATACTCGCTGTTGAACCTAAAGGGGTTAATCCTCCGCATTGTGTAAAAAGGTTGTTTGATCCTGTCTTCTCTGATCCTCCCCTTCTTCCAGTGTCCCCCTCTTATCTCCTGATAAGCCATATGGTGTGGCGTCACTCTGCACATGCAGAGTGTGTATTGTTAGAGAGGGTTTTTGGTTTTTTCTTCTTAGTAGATCCCATCCCTTCTATTGTCCCCAGTCCATCTGCTTGTAGCACAGAGCCCTGGGGGCAAACTGCACATGCTCGGTTTGGTGTATTGCTAGAGATTTTTTTTTTCCTCTTGGGAGAGTGCATGTGATAAGTACAGGGCCGATCAGTGCTGTCCAGACAGAGGGTCTGGCTTTTGCAGCATTATTGGACTATCAGGGGAGAATGAGAACTCCTCCTACAAGCTTTAACCAGTGCTCTGCTGGGCACTGATAGAAGTCACAAGACTGCTTTATACTGCTGATGAGAAAAGGTATTTAGCAGTTTCTAGTTAATAAAATAAATGCATTTCCATGTTTTGTGTACTGTGGGAGATATAGTGAATGCGGGGTCCGGAGAAAGCGGATATAGTGAATGCGGGGTCCGGGGAAAGCGGATATAGTGAATGCGGGGTCCGGGGAAACCAGATATAGTGAATGCAGGGTCCGGGGAGACTGGATATAGTGAATGCAGGGTCCGGGGAGACCGGATATAGTAAATGCGGGGTCCGGGGAGACCGGATATAGTGAATGCGGGGTCCGGGGAGACCGGATATAGTGAATGCGGGGTCCGGGGAGACCGGATATAGTGAATGCGGGGTCCGGGGAGACCGGATATAGTGAATGCGGGGTCCGGGGAGACCGGATATAGTGAATGCGGGGTCCGGCGAGAGCGGATATAGTGAATGCGGGGCCCGGCGAGAGCGGATATAGTGAATGCGGGGCCCGGCGAGAGCGGATATAGTGAATGCGGGGTCCGGCGAGAGCGGATATAGTGAATGCGGGGTCCGGCGAGAGCGGATATAGTGAATGCGGGGTCCGGCGAGAGCGGATATAGTGAATGCGGGGTCCGGCGAGACCGGATATAGTGAATGCGGGGTCCGGCGAGACCGGATATAGTGAATGCGGGGTCCGGCGAGACCGGATATAGTGAATGCGGGGTCCGGCGAGACCGGATATAGTGAATGCGGGGTCCGGCGAGACCGGATATAGTGAATGCGGGGTCCGGCGAGACCGGATATAGTGAATGCGGGGTCCGGCGAGACCGGATATAGTGAATGCGGGGTCCGGCGAGACCGGATATAGTGAATGCGGGGTCCGGCGAGACCGGATATAGTGAATGCGGGGTCCGGCGAGACCGGATATAGTGAATGCGGGGTCCGGCGAGACCGGATATAGTGAATGCGGGGTCCGGCGAGACCGGATATAGTGAATGCGGGGTCCGGCGAGACTGGATATAGTGAATGCGGGGTCCGGCGAGACTGGATATAGTGAATGCGGGGTCCGGCGAGACTGGATATAGTGAATGCGGGGTCCGGCGAGACTGGATATAGTGAATGCGGGGTCCGGCGAGACTGGATATAGTGAATGCGGGGTCCGGCGAGACTGGATATAGTGAATGCGGGGTCCGGCGAGACTGGATATAGTGAATGCGGGGTCCGGCGAGACTGGATATAGTGAATGCGGGGTCCGGCGAGACTGGATATAGTGAATGCGGGGTCCGGCGAGACTGGATATAGTGAATGCGGGGTCCGGCGAGACTGGATATAGTGAATGCGGGGTCCGGCGAGACTGGATATAGTGAATGCGGGGTCCGGCGAGACTGGATATAGTGAATGCGGGGTCCGGCGAGACTGGATATAGTGAATGCGGGGTCCGGCGAGACCGGATATAGTGAATGCGGGGTCCGGCGAGACCGGATATAGTGAATGCGGGGTGCGGGGTTTAGGAAGACTTTACATTTTAGATAGAGAGTAAGGTATAGAACCTCTAAATTTTTAAGTTTTCATTAGGACAGGAAGTGAGGGAAAATCTTAATAGGGCTATATGCCAATAAAAATTCAATAGAAATTCTAAACCTTCCTCACTCTATCCCAAACTTTGTTGGAGCTCAATGTTAATAGTTTCAGAAGTTTGTCTTTTTGATTCATATTGATTGGGTGGGAAGGGAAATGTAGTGTACATGTATATGTGGTATGTATGTGTAACTGGCAACGTAAACTTCAATTTTTTTTTTTTTATGGATATGGTAATTGTTGAGATTTGGCACTTGCACTATTTAAAATGACCATCCAGCGTCAGTGCCAGATTGCTCACCACACTATCATAGTCCCACTAGAAGTCACTGATCACCATTACCAGCATAAAAAAAATAAACAAAAATTCCAATATATATCCCATAGTTTGTAGATGTTAGATCTTTCACACAAACCAATCCATATACACTTATTGGGATTTTTTTTTTTTTCTTTTTTTACCAGACATGTAGCAGAATACATTTTGGCTTACATTTATGAAGAGACTTGATTTCTTTTAATTAGATATGCTTTATAACAGAAATTAAAAAAATTTCTAAAGTTTCAGTCTTTTTTTCGTTTATTTAGTAAAAAAGAAAACCTAATGGTGATCAAATCCCACCAGTAGAAAACTCTATTTGTGAGTAAGAAAAAAAAAAAAAAAAAAAAGGGTAAATTTTATTTGGGTACAGCGTTGCATGACCGAGCAATTGTCAGTTAAAGTGCTAAATAGCAAAAAATGGCCTGGTCATGAAGGGGGGGGGGGGGGGGGTTCTGGAGTTGAAGTGATTAAATAGGTTTGCTTCATTGTAATCTTTTGAGGTTTATCACACGCCCTAATGCCGGCCATAGACGGGGCGAAAATCGGCTGATGATTTGCGCACCATTAGTGGGTTAATTGGTTGGCTGTTTTCAGGGTTTTGGCACATTTTTTTTTATCGGTAAAGTTGGGAAAAAAATCGGCCAATTTTCCCAGCAATGATGGGCAAATCGGCCGATCGTTTTACTGATAAAAAATCTGCGCATGAGCAGTGACCTGCAAGAAGAATTCCAGACCGCTATTATATTTGACATGAAAAAGTATTGCGGTTGCAACAATGTATCTATTTGTATCCAAATAAAACCATCTGTATCTGAAATGGATACAAATGGATACAAATGGATACATTGTTGCAACCACAATACTTTTTCATGTCAAATATAATAGCGGAGCTCTCTGCAGGGACAGAAGTAATTAAATGCCGGCCGTAGACGGGACGAAAATTAGCGTGTTTTTTTTTGTTTTTTTTTTTACCATTGGTGGTAACGTCAGCCTATTGAACGACCGATTTTTCGTTTTTGTTTTTTTTTTTTAAAAAAAACGGCTGGTTTTCGACCCGTCTATGGCCTGCATAAGGATCCATAGTACAGCTCTATGAAAATAATGATCTCAAAGAAGGATGCATTCACAGCTCAGAACACGAATGCCTTCCATGAAAGTAGAAAAAGCCTCCCGGGTGTAAAATGTTTCTATAGTCACCCTTCAATTTCCGTAACAAACACATACACTGGTACAAATAAAGGCTTTGATGCCCTATGACTGTCAGACAAGATGGGCCTAGAGGTCTCTCCTTTAGATCTGCCAATAATGTGACATGGTAGGAGTTCACCCTGTTAACCACTTTCCCAGCAGTGGGGGCCCCCGGGGCTCAGCTATCTTTTATTTATATTACTGTTTATGGAATAAAGATGCTGCGGCTTTGTGGAAATTTCAATTCAGGACTGAAAATCCTATTTCACAAGGAAGGGCTGGATGAGTGCCAATGTAATAGGGAGACGGAGAAGTCGGTGAAAAGGATATCAGATCAATGAGCATTTCACGCTTGCGACTCCACTCTTTCCCATTTGGCAGACTACCAATGTTGTAGCCGGAGGTTCTACAGTGGCCTGAATTGGATTGCAGCAGATTGGAAGTGGCCAAGCAGCGTAATCATTGCAGCGTGAGCCGCATTAGAGGGAATACACGGATCCCGTTTGTTTAAAGTGGTTGGCTTAAGGTGCTTAGTATACATGAAGTTAAAAAAAAGAAACAAACAGAACCAAACAAAGCAACACAACAGAACCGAACAAAGCAACACAACAGAACCAAACCAAGCAACACCACAGAACCAAACCAAGCAACACCACAGAACCAAACCAAGCAACACCACAGAACCAAACCAAGCAACACCACAGAACCAAACCAAGCAACACCACAGAACCACACCAAGCAACACCACAGAACCACACCACAGAACCACACCAAGCAACACCACAGAACCAAACAAAGCAACACCACAGAACCAAACAAAGCAACACCACAGAACCAAACAAAGCAACACCACAGAACCAAACAAAGCAACACCACAGAACCACACCAAGCAACACCACAGAACCACACCAAGCAACACCACAGAACCACACCAAGCAACACCACAGAACCACACCAAGCAACACCACAGAACCACACCAAGCAACACCACAGAACCACACCAAGCAACACCCCAGAACCACACCAAGCAACACCCCAGAACCAAACCAAGCAACACACCACAGAACCAAACCAAGCAACACACCACAGAACCAAACCAAGCAACACACCACAGAACCAAACCAAGCAACACACCACAGAACCAAACCAAGCAACACACCACAGAACCAAACCAAGCAACACACCACAGAACCAAACCAAGCAACACACCACAGAACCAAACCAAGCAACACACCACAGAACCAAACCAAGCAACACACCACAGAACCAAACCAAGCAACACACCACAGAACCAAACCAAGCAACACACCACAGAACCAAACCAAAAACAAAACCTGTGTGCAGCAGTGCCTTCCCCTCCCAGGACTTGTAGATTCTCATTCACAGAACACCGTGAATGAATGACGTGGCCGTGTGGACGGATCCCCTCACGGCCACTTTGTTTTGAAGACTTGACCGCTAGTATGGGGAACTTCTCCCCATACGTCTGTCACAGGGAGGGGGATCAGGCGGTGGTTGCAGTACTGGGAACATGTTCCACCATAAAAACTTTTAAAAAATTTGACAGCTAGCGGTGGGGGAGAGGATCCCCCCACTAGCTGTCAAAGCGGGGGGCCGATGCATTTCTAACATGTTACACCCAGAATATAGCTGTAACTTGTTATGAAAGGTGAACTTATCCTTTAAAGAAAAACTTCAGCCTTTAGAACCATTTTAAATGAGATTGGTGACGCAGGCAAGAGAAAGGAGGATATACAACACAGACTTCAAGAAGACTAAAGCAAACGTAAAGATTAAATGTACATTTGTACCATGTATACTTACCGGTTATTTTACACTTGCTAGATTAACCCCTTCACACCTGAGGGGAAAACAAATCTTAATGCCCAAACACAGTTTTGCAACGTTGACCTGCGTTAGTAAAACTGTCCGTATCATCACAACTACTTTGTACATCCAGGTGAATTATACCGCGTTTTTTTTTTTTCAGGACAAATAGGGCTTTCATTTGGTGGTAAATGGTAATGGATATCTCCTGATTTTTTATTTTTTTTTTAAATATATATATATATATATATAATCGAAGGAAAACTGGCCCAAAATAGTAAAAAAAAAATATATTTTTTTAAATTTAGCTGTGTGTTTCTTGTTACTACCATAACCTACCACCAAAGAACAACCCAAAATACATTTTCCAGCTCTCAACGATCGCAGCGATACCATATATGTGTATGCTATTTGTACCCGTAGTACAGCCCAGAAACAATAGTGCGCATTTTTGTGGTTTTGTTTTTTTTAACCTAAAAC